>NW_024068095.1:0-188667 GCF_009389715.1 Phoenix dactylifera | reverse complement strand
CACATTAGTAAAGGAGAGAGAGAGAGAGAGGAATCTCAAGAAAAAATTCAACACATTATTCTCCCCCTTTTTCATTAAATTAGAGGCTCTTAAGATCAACTATTTGAATTGCAATTTGGTTCATGATTGATGCATAAGATATACTAACCAAATAACAAGCCTCAAGGTGTATCGTAAAGATTTTTAGATTAAATTTCAGATGATACATATTGGAGAGTATTAGGATCACTTTTTATTTAGTATTCTTTCCCTCTCCTTTAGTTATGGATTTATGCGATTAAGTTCCATATGATCTCTCATTCTGAAATTTTCTTTCTCCCTCCTTAATTGATCATTCCACTTAAGAGTTTAGAATTTGAAGATAATGTTCAATAAAACATTCAAGTTGTCAATCTCGAAAATATATTTTTCTATAAGTTTCAGCACAGCTTACACTAATGAGAGCATATTTCTATAAAGCTTAATATTTGAGATAAGACGAACTTTATAGAATTAAGACAAATAATGGCAACACAAAGAGGTTTATCAAAATCAATCCATAAAACATTCAAGAAATGCATCAAGTGATGATGGCTTTTGAATAAGATGTAAAATCTTGATATGTCTAAGCTCCCCCTCAAAGGATGCATTCTTCTTTAATCATTCTTTTCTTTTTGTTGAATTTCAGATTTTAATGATAAGCGTAAATAAAAACAGAAATTCTATGATATCAAGAATGTAGAGTGATCTAGATTTATTCAAAATTTATAGCAATCACTCTTTTTAATCCTTCAAGAACAAGTTATACTTTCTCTTAATCTTTGAGAAAATATATAGAAATATTAATCAGAAAATAATTCATTTGAAGCTCAATTTCTTTCAAAAGCATTTACATTTTCTTTCTTTTAAGAATCATTTGAGTGAGCTGAAATATTTCTAGCTTTAAGATAATTCACTCTATATATATATTTTGATGGAAGTCTTTAAGAATGTGTGAAAGAAAAACATATAGATGATCATTGAGGTATATATATTTATAGAACTCAATTTCTTAATCATAGTTTTTCAGCAATGTATACATGAAGCACAATAAATTTTTTCAATATCAAAATAAAATAATATATTTAAAAATATTTGTTTGCAATCAAGATCATCGAAAGACACATCATTTAGACCAATATTAGTACACTTTAAAGATAAGAAATGATATGTTTCAGATGCGTATCGGGACAAACAATCAAGGCATCAGAATTATTCTATTTTTCTTAAACTGTAGTTTTTATCTAGAAATCATATTGAGTTTAAGCTTTTATCCAAAATCAGATTCTAAATTTCATAAAGATTTTCAATAGAGACTTTAAAAATCATAATTTGAGATATGTATCTTCCACATTGTAGCTCATCTTAAATCATTACGATTGAAAACACATATTTCAAATATATAAGAGCATATTCAGAATCTTTATATTTAATGTTGAGTTTTTGGTACGAATTAGAACATTATATACCAAATTTAGGCAAGTTGAAGGATAAAACAAAATCAATTCATTTTGCCTAAATAGAGATATCCTTCTCTTCTCCTTTTTACAAATTTATTCAACTTTCAGATTTTAAAGATGATTGTGAACGACAATTCTGAACTTTCTTTTCAATAATACCAAAAAAAATTTTATGTGGTATTTCAAACATTCAATCAAATTGTCCAAGCATGAAGCATTACAAAATATTGAGAACCCATAATTCAAGACATCATGCCACATGCAAAACATATTATGTGTTAAGTCATGCATTAAAATATTAAGAACAAGCATGTCAATGATCAAAATCAATTCTTTTCAAATAAACTCCCCCTATTTAAATATAATCTTGGACTGATTTCATCCTTAAAGTGTGTTTTCAAGTGATTAAAAAGTTTGACTTGATTCTTCTTATATACTTTCATTTACTTTGTCTTTCATTTTTACTTTCTTATGCTCTATACTCTATTTGCTCCCTATCCGGTGGAGTTGGAAGGGGCACGAGGTACTACCACTAGCCTCCCTCTTGTGCCGTCCCTAATATGCCCTACACCGAATAGTTGGGTCAAATAGTGCCGGGTACTACCACTAGCCTCTCCATTGGCACCATCCCTATGATGAGCAATATAGAAATGTTAAAAAATTCACTTCATACTCTCCCTGTTTAAGCGTAATTAATTACGGATTTTATCCCTTCCAAAAGAATGCTCACACAAGTCTCACAAATGTGCCGAATATATTATGCTTGTTTTGCTTTTCCTTAAGATTAGAGTATTTGCCTTTACTTAGATTTTACTTCTCTTGAATAATATCCATTTTCTTTTCTTTATCTCTCTCTCTTTTTGTTATTCTCAAGTAATTTACATAAAAGAGCAGAATAAAGAAATAATCTTATGTATCATATAGATGTATATTATGCAAACAACATTTTCATTATGCTCAAGGATTCATAGCTTCTCACAAGTTATTTTAAATCAAAATTTTAAGCATAAACTTGTGTAGTTCATGGTTATGACATAGGCAAAGATATATTTTAGTTTGGGCAAACCATAAAATAATTCATAAGTCAATCAATACATATATAGACATGATATCAAGAAATTAATAATTAAAGACTTTAATCATGCCATAATAAGATTTAAGTTAATGACTTAGTTCAGCTAATTTATGAGAGAGGTATCTAAAATTACCGATTCATTCTGCATTCTTCCAGTCAAATACCTACTAGATTTCTTATGTGTAAACTTTTGGCTGAAGAAAGTTCTCTCTCTTGTTTGCATGTGAATGTTTATTGTACCTTACATGGAGGTATCCTTCAAGTTGAAATTTCTTATTTCTTGCTCATACATCCTGCATTATCAGCAAAGTTTTTTTTCTTTCTTGAAGGAAAGTTATTAGTTTCTTCAAGATACAAAACATTCATATAACATATTTCTTAACTAGATGACTCAACATAAGATATGACAATAATTGGATGTTGAGTCACTTTACTAAAGAGATTGCCAAAATATAAGCAAGCGCATGTCACTTGAACTAAAGAGATAGTTTCATTAACCAAGATGGTTCAAGGACAAGCATGTGAGGCAATAGAAAGATTCATCAAGGTCAAATCAATTTCTTATTTTCAGAATCAATTTTGCTTAGATTCTATTTACTTAAGATAATTATCAATAAGACATGCTAGCTAAGTTTTAATCAGATTATCTTAAATAGTTGTTTCTATCAAAATTCAGATTATGATTCATTTGTTATCAATAAAATTAGAGTTAGATTGAAGTCTTGCATAAGGGCACATAATGAGCATACAATCTGATCTACTAACAGTATGATAAAATAATTTTTCTATCATACTTCAATACAACTTTAAAATAATAGATCTACTTATTTTAATGAAATATCTACATAGGAGTGCATTCTACACATTCATTTGACAGAATATAAAGCTCATAAAGCAAGCAAATGATAATGGTGATCTTTACTTTTAATCATGCAAGAATTTCATCAAGATCTATTTCATCTTTTCTTGATTGAATCTTTTAGTAGTTATCAATTTTTCTTCATTAAGTGCATTTCTGAAAAACTCAATTTGGTTCTAATTATTAACAAGTTTTCAGATTGTTATATGTAAAAGATTAACCATATACATATATAATTTGATTTTAGTATCTTGATAATAAATCATTAGTCTCATAAAGAATAAAAATGAATTGATATTTCTACAACTAGAATCTTTTCATTGAATGTTCTATATTCATTGCTTGATGAATGATATCCAAAGATAGAAATATCTGTATCAGATTTGGCATTATTTTTAAAAGACCATATCAAGCATAACATAAACTACTGAAAAATATGAAAGATATGCAATAGATCATTTTCTATTTTTCAGAAGATCAAATGGAGTTTTCATCAAAAATAGACCTAATAGAAACCATATATATGACAAGCAATGATGATAGCTTTTAACAAAAAAAAATTTAAGTAGATGACTATCATACAACATTGCCTTTTTCATTTCTTCAAGAATTCTATTAATCCTATTTTACTTATGGTGTTCTTGGTGCAGAAACAATTGTATTCAATATTATTTTCTGTGCACAACTTAATACAAAATTGATTTTCAAAACTATGCCATGATACTTCTTTATTTTCATAGTTTGCAAACCTTTTTCATTTGAACCCTTTTTGTGAGTTTGTGCCAATGTAGAAATTATTTCAATTTGAGTTCCAAGAACAAAACTACTGTAAGCTTTTGAAAACTTAGTAATGGAAACAACATCTTTAGATTTAGAAATTGATTTTTGTTTGTTTCCTTAGTTAACATGCATAGTAAACTTTGACCTTTCAGAAGATACTCTAAGTAAGCCAATGGCAAGGTCTTTTGAGATTAAGTGCATACTAGCATGAGTTGATTTTATATGCCAAAGATGGTTTTTTTAATCTTGGTATTCATAGTGCATATATTCAAAGGCATACCAAGTACATATTTTCATATTTATGATTGATAAACAATAATGCCATGGATAAAACTCTCAATCAAGCATATAGAGAATTCATAGAGTTATTCTTAATATATTGATTAATCATTTAGCAACTTATCCAATAGTGAGTAAAGTATACTATAAAATGAAGTGATTTGATTATATTTCCAAAAATATTTTCTACATCACAAAATTGATCAATACTTGCAATTCATATTTTAATCAAATACTAAAGCAAAAATAATGATGAGATGCAAGGGTTACTGATTTCATTATTATTATTTTTTTAATTACTTTTCATAAGTATATTTTAAGTTTCATTTTTTTGACGTGTGTCTAGAACACCCATTTGTATGAAAGTTCTATTTGTTCCATGGGTATCTTGGCACACCTACATCTACATCCTCATATTATCATTTTGGGTACCCAAGCTTGCTTGGGTCCTTGAGAGTTAGGACATATAGTTCCTTTTGGAATCCAAATTTGTTTAATTGTAATAACTTTACCACTTGATTTAATCATGTTAGAACGATAGGTAAAGTTGTTATCCCCATTCTTTTGATGTTTGAAATATGTTATCCTCTTTGATGATTTGCTTGACGAATTTATAACCTTTTTTTTTAGGGATTCATTGCTAAGCGAAGGAGTCAAGCCAAATTTTGATTTATCTAAAACAGCATGTGTTAGAAACCCGCCCATGCCGCTGATATTTCAAAACAAAAAATCAGATGGCAGCGGAAGGGGCATGCGCGGGATCGACGTTCATCGCATGAACGTCGTTTGATAACCGTTCGTAGATAGGTAAGGATTAAAAACTTTTTATAACTTTAAGAAGATCAAATCTTCACCTTGTGCGGGTAGATGATCACCGCAAATCTGAGTTCGTGGTTTTAGGAAGAGGGTTCGCTTGAAGCCGTTCAAGTGTCCGGCCTCTACAGGTATCCACACGAAGCAGAGATCCGATCAAAGCTCTCTCGTCTTCCCGGGGTGCTAGCTCCCTTGCAAAGACTTCTTTTGATGGCTGATCTCCTCTCTTTCTTTCAACTCTTGAATGTACTTGAGAGGAAGAAGAAGAAGGATGAAGAAGAGGAAGAAGAAGAATCCCCACGCAGCCTTCTTTTCTTCCTTGCGTTGGATGAAGGAAGGGAAGGGGAGGAGGCCGCCAACACTTGGAGTTGTTCTTCCTTTGCTTGCAGCCGAACCAAGGGAGGAGAGGGGGTGATGACGGCTGAAGAGAGGAGAGGAAGCACCTTAGGGCGTCAGCCCATGATCCCTCCCCTTTTTATAGCCATCTAGGGCTCGTACAATTTAGGAGCCCTAGACTAGATTCCTTAAGAGGGGGCGCCGACCCCCTTCTCTCTTCATCCCGCACCAATCAAGAGGAGAGGGGCTCATGCCCCTCTCACTTGGTTAACCTAATCCTCTTCCAATGAGGATTGGGTGCCCTTTTCATGGTTTAGTCCTAATCTAATTAGGATTAACCAAATCATGAATCAATCGGGTTCAATCTATGCTAGTCCTAATCCAATTAGAACTTGAATGAACCATGACTCAATTGAACTCTTCAATCCTAATCCAATTAGGAGTCATATTGATTCGTTAGATTAATAATCAATTAGGACTTAAGGAATCCTAATCCAATTAGGATTTGTTTAATTCTAGTCCTAATCCAATTAGGACTTTAATTTGAATTCGGAGTCCTAATCCGATTAGGACTCTAGGAATCCTACTCCAAGTAGGAATCCAAACTTAATTCAAAACTCCTAATCTAATTAGGATTATAGGAATCCTATTTCAAGTAGGAATCCCAGTCCTACTCCAACTAGAATTTCCAGTCCTAATCCAATTAGGACTTTAGGAATCCTACTCAAAGTAGGATTTGTGTTTAAGTCCAATTAATCAATTCCCTTTGTTCCTTCTTCAACTGAATATCAATCGAATTGATTACTAGTGATTCCTAATCACGATTCAACCATCGGATCGGTCAATACTTCTAGTGTGTGTGACCCCATAGGTTCTACTCTGACTGGTAGTGAGATATATTATGATCTCTATCACAATATCATTGAAAACTCCTTTCAATGGATTGGAACGATTCCAACTCTACTCTTTAGGGTTTTATCGATCATCGAGATAATCCCTGTGAGTCCCACCATCCACCAGTGACACCTAGCAGCATGTAGTGGCTACCCAGTAGAATAGAATGATGAACCTCTAGGTGCAGTTATCGTGTGATACAGTCCTACTATCGTGGATTCCTACAGGATGGTGGTCATGGACAACTCGTCAAACCCCATCGTTTGTCATATGTGAAAATTTATTTGACTTAAGTTCGAGAGTGGAAAACTCTTTCTCCACTGTGCATACTGCCCCGGCCGAGGTCTTACGAACTCAGTCTTATAAATCACATAGGATCTCTCCTTATCTATCAAGGTCGATAGATTCCTTATAGATGCATACCCTACTCCTACAGTGAACTTACTGCAGCCAATCTACACTGCATGGACCCATATGGCTAGAGACCATGTATGTGTGCAGTCAAACTACAAAAACCTCACCGTGAGTAGCCGAAGCACCGCAGGTCAAAGGACCAGTCACACTACTGCAACATCAAGCAAGTCACTGACGAGTGGATAGACATCCAAGTGACTTCTTGTATTGGTCACGCTCAGTACCCTTGTTCTTAACAAGCACCAGCACTATTACTTCAGTGTCGCCACACTGTGGACTCGAGTCTCGTCCATCCATAAGGAAAGTAATCTGTGCACTGATCTCATCGGATCGATCACCGTCCTCGTGATGATCCATCAATCAGGAGCGTTTAGAAATTAATCACTAATGATACATGGCTCAAATTCTCAACTCTTGAGAATATGCATCATCATCTTATTAATTTCTTGGACGATTCATAGATACAATAATAATATGAATGAAAAAGATGCCTTTCATTTATTCAATAATAAAAAGTCAAGTACAAATTATGTCCTAGAATTAATAATGTGTCAGCCAAAATTGGCTTCTAGGGCATACATCTAACAATCTCCCACTTGCACTAAAGCCAATCAGTCATATATCTTAGTCCCATCTTCTCAAGGTGGGCTTCAGTCTTTTGCTGACTTAGCTGTTTAGTGAACGGATCTGCCACGTTATCCGCGGAGTCTACTCTCTGTACTTCGACATACTTCTTCTCAACATAGTCGCGTATGAGATGGAAGCGCCGCTCTATATGCTTGGACTTCTGATGAGACCTTGGCTCCTTAGCAAGAGCTATGGCGCCATTATTATCGCAGTAGAGTGTTATGGCATCTGATGACATTACATCCAATTCCGCAATGAATTTCTTGAACCAGAAGCCTTCCTTAGCAGCTTCAGAGGCGGCGATGTATTCAACTTTCATAGTAGAATCAGCAATGATCGGTTGTTTAGAACTCTTCCAATTCACCGTACCACCATTGCACAAGAACACATATCCAGATGTTGACTTCCTATCATCGACATCAGTCATGAAGTCTGAATCTGTGTATCCTTCTACCTTCAACTCTGATGATCCTCCAAAGACCAAGAATAAATCTTTAGTTCTTCTCAAGTACTTAAGAATATTCTTCACAGCTGTCCAGTGTTCTTCACCTGGATTTGACTGATATCTGCTTGTGATACTCACAGCAAGAGCTATATCAGGTCGTGTACATAGCATGGCATACATGAGGCTCCTTATTGCCGATGCATAGGAAATCTTGCTCATGCGTTGAATCTCTTCAGATGTGTTGGGGCACATCTTCTTGGAGAGATGAATTCCATGCCTAAGGGGTAAGAGACCCCTTTTGGAGTTTTCCATGCTGAACCTTTTCAGTACTTCCTCTATATACATTTTCTGTGATAGGCCAAGCATCCTTTTAGATCTATCTCTATAGACCTTTATTCCCAAAATATAGGATGCTTCCCCAAGGTCTTTCATGGAGAACTCTTTTGACAACCAGACCTTGACCGAGGTTAGCATGGGAATATCATTCCCTATCAGGAGGATGTCGTCCACGTACAGTATGAGAAATACGACAGCGCTCCCACTAACCTTTTTGTAAACACACGGTTCCTCTTCGTTTTTGATGAAATCAAACGTTTTGATTGCGTCATCGAAACGAGTGCTCCAACTCCGAGATGCTTGCTTTAGTCCATAAATGGACCTTTGCAGCTTGCAAATCTTGTGATCTCCATCACTGGAAGTGAAACCCAAAGGCTGTTCCATATAGATATCTTCATCAAGATATCCATTCAGGAAAGCAGTTTTCACATCCATCTGCCAGATTTCATAATCATAAAATGCTGCAATGGCAAGCAATGTTCAGATGGATTTTAGCATGGCTACAGGTGAAAAGGTCTCCTGATAGTCAATGCCTTCGCGCTGACTATACCCTTTCGCCACAAGCCTTGCCTTATAGGTCTCTACCTCTCCATCCAAACCTATTTTTCTTTTGTAGATCCATTTGCATCCAATAGGTACAATACCTTCTGGTGGGTCTACTAAGGTCCAGACTTGGTTGGAATGCATGGAGTCTAACTTTGACTTCATGGCTTCCAGCCATTTCTCGGAATCGATATCAGATATCGCCTCGTCGTAGGTTTTGGGATCTTGTGTATGATCCCTATCTCCCACTAGGAACATTGCCTCGGTATCCTCTTCTAGTATACCTAAGTATCTATCGGGAGGATGGGAGACCCTACTTGATCTACGAGGTGGTCGAGGGACATCGTGTACTGGCTCTGTATGAATGGGTTCGATAGGATCCATGACTCGTTGCTTTTCAGAGACTTTCTTTTCAAGCTTAATTTTCCTCCCACTGCCTCTATCAAGGATAAACTGGTTTTCTAAGAAGATGGCATGACGGCTCACAAACACATTGTGATCCTCTGAGACGTAAAAACTGTATCCTAATGACTCTTTAGGATATCCTATAAAATGAGCACTTATGGTCCTAGCTTCTAGTTTGTCCGCCTGTAGTCTTTTGACGTGGGCCGGACATCCCCAAATCTTGAGATGACCAAGACTTGGTTTCTTACCATGCCATATCTCATACGGTGTGGTAGGAACGGATTTAGAGGGAACTCTATTCAGTAGATATACTGCGGTAAGTAAGGCATCTCCCCAAAGAAACATCGGTAGATCAGTGAAGCTCATCATGGACCGGACCATATCCAATAGAGTCCGATTTCTCCTCTCTGACACCCCGTTGAGTTGAGGTGTACCCGGAGGAGTCCATTGTGAGACTATGCCATTGTCCTTGAGATAGTCCCGGAATTCTCCACTAAGGTATTCTCCTCCTCGATCTGATCGAAGAGCCTTAAGGGGTTTTCCAGTTTGTTTTTCTACTTCATTTCTGAACTCTTTGAACTTTTCGAAGGATTCAGATTTGTGTCTCATAAGATACACATACCCATACCGTGAATAATCATCGGTAAAGGTAATGAAGTACGAATAACGTCCCCTGGTTTGCACATCGAATGGGCCACACACATCTGTGTGTATCAGGGTAAGTATTTCAGTGGTCCTCTCCCCATGTCCTACAAAGGGCAATCTGGCCATTTTTCCTTGAAGGTAGGACTCACAAACTGGATATGACTCGGAAGTCAATGAGCCAAGAGGCCCATCTTTATCCATTTTGTTCATTCTGTCCTCTCCAATATGGCCAAGCCTGAGGTGCCACAAATACTTTTGGTTTATCTCATCCCTGGATCTTTTGGATCCTTTGGCACTCACTTTTTACTCAGACACATTTATAGATACATCCATATGCAAATGATAGAGACTGTCAATCATAAAACCACGTGCAACTATTTTATTTTTAAAATAAATAGAACAGCAGTCTTTGTCAAAAGTAAAAACATGACCTTCCTGTGCTAGACATGAAACAGAAATCAAATTTTTGCTAGCAGCAGGTACATAATAGCAGTCTCTAAGCAATAAACTAAAACCAGACGGTAGTCGCAGATGGTAGGTGCCCACAGCCACAACAGCAACTTTTGCCTCGTTGCCAACCCGAAGGGTTACCGCACCTTCCGCCAGCCTTCTACTTTCCTTTCGATCCTACATGGTAGTGCACAAATGAGCACTAGAACCAGAATCTATAACCCAACTAGAAGTAGAAGAAACCGTTAGATTAGTTTCAATTATGAGCAAGTCTATACCTTCTGAAGGTGTGTCACCTTTCTTGTTCTTCAGGCTCTCGAGGTATGAAGGACAGTTTCTCTTTCAGTGACCGTCGACATTGCAGTGGAAACATTTTTCTTTATCGTTAGCCTTTTTCTTTTGAACTTCCTTCTTTGGCTTCTTGTCTTTCTTGTGCTTCTTAGCAGGCTTCTTTTTCTTCCAAGTAGACTTTCTCTTGGAACCAGAAGTCAACTCAGCAGCAAGACATTGCCCCTTGAACCTTTCAAGGCTCCCTCAGCGGTTACCAACATGTTGATCAGTTCAGTCTTAGTGCATTCAATCTTATTCATGTGGTAGTTTACTATAAACTGACCAAATGAATCAGGAAGTGACTGTAGGATCAAATCCACTTGCAATTCTTTGTGCATGTTCATTCCGAGCTTCTCAAGCTCCTCTAGGTCCTTGATCATAGTCAGACCGTGATTATGGACAGACTGCCCTTCGCGCATCTTTGTCTTGAAGAGCCTCTTGGACACTTCAAAACGAGCTGTGCGACTCTGCTCACCATATAACTCTTGCAGGTGTGCCAGTATGTCCCTAGCAGTCTTCATATTTTCATGCTGGCATTGGAGTTCATTTGACATAGATGCCATCATATAGCATTTAACTCTAATGTCATCATCCATCCACTTTTGATGCATCTGTCGCTGAACATCAGTAGGACGTGTTGGTAGTGTGGGGATATCTGAATCGAGTATGTAGCCTATTTTCTCACAGTCCAAAATAATTTTGAGGTTTCTAAGCCAGTCCTTGTAATTGGTTCCGGTCAGTCGGTTGGTCTCAAGAATACGGGTCAAAGGGTTTGAAGCTGACATTATGATCTGCAGAGAGTAAAGATTCTAGTTAGACTTTTGCACTTGATCATTAATCTGTTCTAAGGTTTTTTAGAACAAATGTAATTCCCATTATTTTCTCGAATCCCTCACACTCCCCTGGTAGGGAAACGGAAATCCCACACGACTAGGATTTCTAGTTGGTACTGCGGTCCCACCGATTTATATGCCACCTCACCTAACAGTTATTGGTGACACATAGATTGATGAATGTACAACTCTTGTACAATGCTTCTCAAGCATGTTGCAGTACAACTTGGTCTCTAAGCCATGAAAACCTCACCTAACAGTTATTGGTCCCATTTCTTAGTTAAGTCAGACCCACCGTATAACCGTAGGAATAAAGTCGTCATTGGGTCCTCACCTAACAGTTATTGGTGCCCAACCCCACCTTTACCCTACAACATCTCATGTCTATAGAGAGATCCAGCCCTCTGATGCAACTTGACCACTGTGTCCAGCCGAGACAAATCAACATCAGAAAGGCCTTAGCAGCCTACTACAGTGGAAGACCTATTGACTTAATATTGGTTAATCAGGTCTTAGTGTTTGCAACTTGAGCTCTTCATAAGAGATAATCGAACAATTGGCCAGGTAAGCAGGTGGGAGGCTCCCCTTACTCAGAGAGTAAGGTCCTAATTAAGTAACCACCTTTCATGCTTTCCTAGACACCAATTAGATCAATTAATCTAATAAGACTTGCTCATGTCGGTTCACTCTCGACTTGATTGAGGAAGTTTTAATTTAGGTCTCAATTGGGTTTGTTACATCACATGTAAACCTATCTGCCCGACTCTCATTCACATCACATGCAAACGGCACATTGCAGGCAGTTATAATTGCAGCAATAATTAAAGCTAAACTTTAAATAGGTGATGATCATAGATTCTAGTTAGGTCGTATTACAAGCACATGCACGTCAATCGATCAACTGGTCTTCAACTCTTGAATTGGTTCCAAGCCTCCTTGATTCGATCCTTGACCAACTCTTGATCCAATCGCCATCAACCGCTTAGACCCCTGCTCATCTCATGCATCATCTTCGACTTGATCGTTGACGTCCATCACATCACAGAAATACAACCAGATATAAAATAAAAATAAAATAAATTACATCTCCCTTTTAGGAGGCACGCAGGCCTCTCAAAACATTAAATAAGATGCATGCAAGCATCTGAAAAATTACATGACATTGCAAATCACATCGCAGGTCTTTACATTTAATACCAAAAGGGTTTGAATCCTATGATCATCACCATATGCAACAATTATAATTTTCAGATCTGAGAATTAATTGATTATGTTATGACATAGGTTGCTGATCATGCTAATCATGATTCTAAACTTTGTAATCTCATTATCAATGCAATTAGAATCATCATCTTATCACATAAAAATCAGCATGCAAAAATTCAGCAACCCTGAAAAATCCGCACGCAGAAATTTTCAGCATGCATGATCATTCAATTTTCAGATCTAATAAGCCTTTAGATAATTAATTCTTACCTTAATCTACGAAGTCTAGGCTCTGATACCACTGTTAGAAACCCGCCCATGCCGCTGATATTTCAAAACAAAAATCAGATGGCAGCGGAAGGGGCATGCGCGGGATCGACGTTCATCGCATGAACATCGTTTGATAACCGTTCGTAGATAGGTAAGGATTAAAAACTTTTTATAACTTAGTGGAGTGATTGATTAAAACCTCATTTGATTTTGATGAGCTCAAAGCATTTGAGTATAATTCTTGTTTACTAATGAATTCAATTAAGTGTTTCAGTGAAAATCCTGTCTACGTGTCTCTAGACTTGGTTCATAGTATTTTGGATAAGTTAAGAAGTCAGCCTGAACCAAAGTCTGAGACTCGAGTCGACTCCTGAGTATCACGAGTCGACTCCAAGCGTATCAAGTTCACTGGCACGGGCTCGAGTCGACTCCAGATCAGTACGAGTCGACTCCGACTGAGAACAGACAGAAGAACAGAAAGCTTCAACTCAGAACCTGTCAACGAGTCGACTCCCAAAGTGCGCGAGTCGACTCCGATGTTCACCGAGTCGACTCCAGGATAGCAAGAGTCGACTCCAAGAGGAACACAAAGAAAAAGTCAGAGAGCAGTTTTCGGGTCTGAGATTCGAGTTGACTCCAGTGAAACGCGAGTCGACTCCGATGGATGGCAAGTCGACTCCAAAGAAGGTAAGAGTCGACTCTCAGAGGAACACAAGAAAAAGTCAGAGAGCAATTTTCGGACTCTGAGATTCGAGTCGACTCCCGCAATATGCGAGTCGACTCCAAGACTCCGCGACCATTAACAGACAGAAGATCAAGTTACTGCCTCTGAGATTCGAGTCGACTCCCAGACAGCTCGAGTCGACTCCAAGACAGCTTTACATCAAAAAGGCAGAAGACCAAGTTTCGGAAACTGAGAGCCGAGTCGACTCCGAGGAAGTTCGAGTCGACTCCAAGACTGGACGAGCCAAAAGACAGAGAATCGGAAGTTCGGGCTCTGAGATTCGAGTCGACTCCCAAGATTGTCGAGTCGACTCGAGTGGATCAAATTCAAAATTGGATCCACGGACTTCAGTGGATGAGCCGACTCCGAAATTGCCAAGTCAGCTCCAGAAGTTGGCGAGTCGACTCCAGGTCAAGACGAGTCGACTCCCAGTTGTGAAGGCAACTTTAATTCAAATTTGGAACAGTTGCCGAGTCGACTCCGGAAAAGCTTGAGTCGACTCCCGCTACAGCCGAGTCGACTCCTGATCGCGCGAGTCGACTCTAACCCACCAACGGACACATTGTCAGGCTGCGCAGAGTGTGCAGAACGGGCAGAAAAAGCTCTCTAACGGCTAGTTTCCGTGGGGGTTGGTTTAAATAGCCACAGAAGACTGTAGCAAGGAAGAGAACAACCATTCCACTCCAAGTAATCAAGCTTTCAATCTCTGCAACTTGTTCTTCAACGAAAAAGAGGGAAGAGCAGCATTAACTACATCCACCTACTTCTTCCCAACATTGAAAGAGTCTTCTCCTGCATTCAAGTCGACTACACATTCAAGAGGAGACCCGAAGTTCAAGAAGCCCTTCCTCTTCTCCAACTTAAAAGCGTTTGAGGGCTCTTAACTTCGTTATTGTTCATATTGCCATTTATCTGCTTTTGAGAAGCTGTATTTTTCTGTTTGTCTCTTTTATCTACACCTTTGTCTTTGCTTGGTTCAATCGGGGCATTGAATCAAGAGTATTGAGGTTGGTTGGTGAGCCGAGTGTAAAACCAACGTGTAAGGGTTCGATTGTGATCCCGGGAAAACAATCGGGGTTGGTTCTAGTCGGTGAGCCTGGGAAAACCGACCGAGTTCGTTGTGAGCTCGTAAAACAACAAGTTTGGTTGTGAGCTTGGAAAACAACCGGCTGTAATCCAAGGGGTTATAGTGAATTCCCAAGAGAGACTTGGGGAGTGGACGTAGGAGCAAGGGTTAGCTCCGAACCACTATAAAAGCTTTGTGTTTGTGATTGCTTGTCTCTTACCATTACTCTCATTTCATACACATCACAGCAACTAATTAATCATCTTGTAAAAAGCATTAATTAGTCACCCACAAACGCTTTAATAGTTAAAATTATTTTAAAACCCAATTCACCCCCCCTCTTGGGTTGTCTATCTGGGCAACAAGTGGTATTAGAGCCTAAACTCTTCCACCCAAGAGTAAAAGATCAAAATGACAACCCCATTTGGATCTTCCCACATTGAGGGTCAGTCCACCCAAAGACCCCCATTCTTTAATGGATCCGACTACTCATATTGGAAGGCTAGGATGAGAATATTCATCCAAGCCCAAGACTATGAGATGTGGACCATTGTAGTAAATGGGCCATACATCCCATCCATATATATAGAGGGTGTCACGGTACCCAAACTAGAAAAGGATTGGGATGAACATGACATGAGGAAGGCACAACTAAACTCTAAAGCTATGAATGTGCTTTATTGTGCCTTAGATAGAAATGAATTTAATAGGGTCTCTACTTGCAATTCTGCAAAAGAGATTTGGGACAGACTTGAAGTGACCCATGAGGGCACGAATCAAGTCAAAGAATCCAAAATAAATATTTTGGTTCATAAATATGAACTATTTAAAATGGATTCTAATGAAACAATTACATGCATGTTTACTAGGTTTACTGACATTGTCAATGGCCTAAAAAACCTTGGCAAGAACTATACTAACAGTGAGCTTGTCAGGAAAATCCTTCGGTGTCTACCAAGGTCATGGGAAGCTAAAGTGACTGCAATCCAAGAAGCCAAGGACCTGAACAAATTACCACTTGAGGAGCTTCTTGGATCCCTAATGACGCACGAGCTAACCATGAAACAACACAACGAGGAAGAGTCCTCCCATAAGAAAAAGGTAATAGCTCTAAAATCTACTTCATCTAACAAGGACTTATCTTGCAGTAGCAGCAGTGAAGAAGAAGAACATGAGGATGATGATGGTGAGGCACTTCTTGTGCGCAAATTCAGAAAATTCATCAACCACAAGAAGTCCTATCATCAAAGGAGAGGCCCCTCAAATTCCTACCGCAAGGACAAAGGTAAGGAAAGGGAAAATGAGGGGATTGGGTGTTACGAGTGCAAGAAGCCGGGTCACATAAGAGCTGAGTGCCCTTTACTGAAGAAGGAGAGCAAGTACAAGAAGAAGAAGGCTCTTGTCACGACACTATCCGACTCAGACTCATCATCCTCTTCATCGGATGAGGAACAAGAGGAAAAGGCCAATTTCTGCTTCATGGCCAATGGAAATGAGGTAACGCTCGAATCGCCTTTAGATTTTACTTTTGATGAGCTTTATGATGCCTTTAATGAACTAATGATTGAATATAAGGCTATAAATGTTAAAAACAGAGAATTAAAAGTAACTAACCAAACTTATATCCGTAAGTATGATTCATTAGTTAAGGATAAGGATTTAATCACCAAAGAAAATATAGACCTTAAGACAAGCAACCAACTTTTAACTCAAAAGACTAATACCTTAACTAAGGATAATGAAAAACTAACTAAGGAACTCTCAGAACTTAAAAACCATAAACAAATCTTAAACAAGGATCTCACAAAAGAACTAAATGATCTAAAGGCAGAAAATCAAACACTAACCAAAGAACTTAACAAATACAAATCCTTAGTTGAAAAATTTACATATAGCTCAGAAAAATTGAATATGATACTAAATAGTCAACGTGCAGTATTTAATAAAGCGGGTTTAGGATATCAACCAAGAAATAAACAAAAACTTCTTAGTAACTTCTTTGTTAAAGCTGGGGAAAGTAAAACTAAGAAAATAACCTGCTTTTGTTGTGGAACTATAGGTCATAAAGCAAATGTGTGTAATTTTAGGAAAGGTAAAACAAAAAGGAAAATTAAAAGGGTATGGGTTTCAAAAGGAACCAACTTGACTAACCATGAAGGACCCAAGAAAACTTGGGTACCTAAGATGACATGATTTGCTTGTGTAGGAGTGTCTTGCAGCCAAGGTCAACAAAAACTGCTGGTATTTGGATAGTGGCTGCTCAAGACACATGACGGGTGATAAGGATCAATTTTTCACCCTTGAAGCTAGACAACAACCAAGGTCACATCATTGGTATTGGTAAAGTTCAAATCACTCCTTCTACTTTTATTGATAATGTTAGATATGTTGATGGTCTTAAGCATAACTTGTTAAGCATTAGTCAATTATGTGATAAAGGGTATGATGTCATGTTTAAACCATCACTATGCATTATAACAAACCCTAATGACAATAGTTTAGTCTTTAAAGGAATTAGACGTGGAAATGTATATGTTGTAGACCTTGAAGATCTAGCAAAACATAACTGTTGACCCCCTAATGGATTTTGATGAATACAAAACACTAGAGTATAATTCCATTTATCTTAACAATTTAATTGAGGAATTCATGTGATTAATTAAGAATATTGTTAAGAAATGTCTAGGCAAGTTCCCATAATTTTTATGAATTTATTGAAGAATATTTTGAGTTAAAGAAAACAGATCAGGGACAGCCGAGACGTCTCCGAATAGTTTCAGAGACGTCTCTGGCACAAACAGGAAGAACTGGCACACTTGGAGACGTCCCCGGCACCTACCGAGTCATCCCCGCGTTAGCGGAGTCGACTCTCTCAGTAGCGGAGTCGACTCTCTCAGTGGCGGCAGAAAGGCAATTTTCAAGAGATATGCGCGAGACGTCCCCACTGTACGCGGAGTCGTCCCCGCAAGTAAAAAGGAGACTTCTCGAGACGTCCCCTGAAGGAGCGGAGTCGACTCTCTCAGGGAATTCCAGAGGACATGTTTTTCGGAGATAAAGAAGCGGAGTCGTCCCCAAAGCAGCGGAGTCGTCCCCATTCAAAAAGTGCAAACAAGCCGAGACGTCCCCTTAAAGTGCCGAGTCGACCCCAGACAACGTAAAAAGTAAAATCCTGTAGCCGAGACGTCTCTCGTTGAAGCGGAGACGTCTCCGGAGCGTCTGGGACGCGACTGACAGCTTTTCAGGTTTGGTTTGAATTTCAAATCCTTTTTACTTTGTCTCTAACGGCTATATTTGCTTTTTGGGCTATAAAAGGGACCTCTTAAGTGCTTCTCAATAACTCTTCACCAACCCAAAGCTAGATCATTCAAGAGAGAAGTAAGAAAGAAAAGTTCAAGGGAGTGAGTGCATTCAAGTGAAGAAATCAAGTGTTTTCAAGCTTCCCAAGTGATTTCAGCTCAACCACTCTCGTGCGCTCGGGATTCAAAGCTCACACTCAAGCCTACGCGATCCACATCGGAAGAATCATCATTTCCCACGCTTCCAACGGCAAAAGGATTCTTCCGGGTTTTAAAGTTTATCATTGTTATATTCGCTTATTTAGAGCTTTCCAATCTTTTGTAAAACTCTTTCTTTATTGTGCTTGTTCCAGTCAAGGGACTTGGAACAAGGGAAAGGCGTCCCAAGCCTAGGTGAAATTGGGGGTTTTAGGGTTCGTTGTTAGCCCGGGGTAAAACAACGAGTTGGGTAGTTCACTCGAAAAACTACCGGATTGTAGGGTTCGTTGTTAACCCGGGGTAAAACAACGAGTTGGGTAGTTCACTCGAAAAACTACCGGATTGTAGGGTTCGTTGTTAGCCCGGTGTAAAATAACAAGTTGGGTTGTGAGCTTGTAAAACAACCGACTGTAATCTGGAGGATTATAGTGAAATTCCCAAGAGGTCTTGGGGAGTGGATGTAGGTGCTGGGGTGCACCGAACCACTATATGTTTGTTGTGTTTGTGATGCTTTTTGTCATTGTCTAACTTGCTCACCTACTTACTTAGATAAATTGCTTGCTTAACTCTTATCCGTGCATCCTTTAGTTGCAAGCATATTTAATTTACTTAATCAAGTCTCATTCAATAAATCAAACTGTTGCTAAGTTCAAGTTCCACTGTGCATCTATACAACTTAGCATAGTTAATCAAAAAGTTTTAGAAGTAGCATAAAAGTTTTGAAAGATCCAATTCACCCCCCCTCTTGGGTTGTATCTACTGGGCAACAAGTGGTATCAGAGCAGGTGCTCTATAGTTTCTTGCCTTGTGTTTTTGACCTAACCGTCAAAGAGCCAAAGATCATGACAACTCAAATAGATAGTTTTCTAGGAGAGGGACAATTAATTGATAGACCTCCACTATTTAATGGCATAAACTATACACATTGGAAAGCACGCATGCGCATTTTCATACAATCACTTGATTATAATTTATGGAGAATTATAGTCAATGGAACACACACAAACACTAGTCATAATGAGAAAATGGTGCAACAAAACTCAAAAGCCATGAACCTATTATATTGTGCATTAGATAGGAATGAGTTTAATTGCATATCTTCTTGCATAACTGCTAAAGACATGTGGAATATGCTAGAAGCTAAATATGAAAGCACTAACATTTTTAGTGAATCTGAAATTAGCTCTAAAGAAAAAGAGAGACAAGGTGATATTGAAAACCTATGCCTTGTGGCACACAAGGACGAGGTATGTATTGAAATGCAAAGTGTCTCCTCTTCTGAATATGAAGTATATGATAAACTTGAAAATGATTTTACACTTGATGAGTTACATGATGCATTTCTTGATTTAATGAAAGAACATAAGAAACTCATTTGTAAAAACAAGAACCTGAAGAATGAAAAGAAAATCCTAGTAAATGAAACTGAAATCTTAATTAAGGAAAATAAAGAACTAAATCAGAAAAACCAACTTCTCACTGAAAGCTATGATAAACTTAAGAAAAATAATGAATTGCTTTCAGAAGACAACAAAAGATTAACTAAAGAAGTTGACAAATTAAAACCTGTTGTTGAAAGATTTACTTTGAGCTCTGAAAAGTTGAATCTAATGATAAATAATCAAAGAGCTGAATTTGATAATATTGGATTGGGATGTCAACCTTGGTACACCCAAAAATCTTTCAATAATATGTTTGTTAAAACAGTTTCTAATCATTTTAAAATAGATTCTTATAATGCTGATAAACAGGAACAAAGATTATGCAAAATCTCTTCTGTTCCTAAATCTGTACATTGCAAATTTGATAAACCTAAAAGGCAAAAACAGAAAACTGAAGGGTTATCTACCACTCATGTTAAATCCATGTTTGTTAAATTTAATAAAAAGATGCAGAAATACACTTCTTGTAGTCCTAAAATCTGCAAGCCTATGGACAAAATAGCTATTAAGAAAATATGGGTTCCAAAAGGAACAATAATAGCTAACCTGCAAGGGCCCAAAAGAGCTTGGGTTCCTAAGTTGAAAATCTAAATATTTTCTGCAGGTGTGTCTAGCACTCAAGGCTCCAACAAAAGATGTTAAATTGGACATTGGGTGCTCTAGACATATATTAAAGAGTGAAACTTAAAATATACTTAAGAAAAGTGACTAAAATGGAAGAAATAATGAAATTAGTAATTCTTGCATCCTCTCATACTGAAATTGTTTTATTAGTTGATTAAAACATAACTTGCAAGTATTAATCATTCTTTTCTTGTGATATAAGTGAAACTATATCACTCCATCTTTCTAGATTATGCTTTACTTATAGATGGATAATTTGGTAAATCAATTCTCCTAAGAATAACTCTATGAATTCTCTATATGCTTGGCTGAGAGTTTTTATCCATGGCATTATTGTTCATTGATCATAGATATGAAAATGTGTACTTGGTATATCTTTGAATATATGCATTATAAATACTATGATCAAAGAATTCTTTTTGGCATATAAAATTAACTTATGCTAGTATGGACCTAATCTCAAAAGATCTTGTCATTGGTTTACTTAGATTATCTTCTGCAAGGTCAAAGTTTGCTATGCATGTTAACTAAGGAAACAAACAAGAATCAATTTCTAAATCTAAAGATGTTGTTTCCATCACTAAGTTTTCACAAGCTTACATTGGATTTGTTCTTGGCAAGTAAAATTAAAGTATTTTCTGCATTTGCTAAATCTTGTGAAAGGGATCAAATGAAAAAGGTTTGCAAACTATGAAAGTAAAAGAAGCATCATGGCATAGTCTTGAAAACCAATTTTTTATTAAGTTGTGCACAGAAAATAATATTGAATACAATTGTTTCTGCACCAAGAACACCATAAGTAAAATAGGATTAATAGAATCCTTGAAGAAATGAAAAAGGCAATGATGTATGATCGTCATCTACTTAAATGATTTTTTTTTTTTTAAAAAAAAAACTATCATCATTGCTTGTCATATATATGGTTTCTATTAGATCTATTTTTGATGAAAACTCCATTTGATTTTCTGAAAAATAGAAAATGATCTGTTGCATATCTTTCATATTTTTCCGTAGTATATGTTATGCTTGATATGGTTTCTTGAAAACAATGCCAAATCTGATAAAGATATTTCTATCGTTGGATATCATTCATCAAGCAATGCATATAGAATATTCATAAAAAGATTCTAGTTGTAGAAATATGAACTCATTTTATGAGACTAATGATTTATTATCAAGATACTAAAATTAAATTATATATGTATATGGCTAATCTTTTACATATAACAATCTGAAAACTTATTAATAATTAGAACCAAATTGAGTTTTTCATAAATATACTTAATGAAGTAAAATTGATGATTACTAAAAGACTAAATTAAGAAAAGATGAAATAGATCTTGATGAAATTCTTGCATGATTAGAAGTAAAGATCACCATTATCATTTGATTGCTTTATGAGCTTTATATTCTATCAAATGAATGTGTAGAATGCACTCCTAGGTGCTTATTTTATTAAAGAAGATATATGTTAAATAACCACCATATTTGAAAACACTCATTAAACTCCTTTGGAAATATTACCCGAATGACCGCAAGAGGTTTTTTTAACACCAATCAAAAAATATGATAAAGCAATATATGATTTGGAACAAGCATCAAAAGCATGATATAAAAGCTTGAGTAACCTTTTTGATAGAAAGTAATAGTGATAAATCTATGCATCAAAAATAAGAATTTGTGATATCTTATTTGCTCAAAGTATACATTGATGACATCATCTTTGGTTCTACAAACGAGGATTTATATGAAGATTTTACTAAGCTCATGCAAGGTGAGTTTGAAATATGTATGATGAATGAATTAACATTTTCTCTCAAACTCCAAATTAAGAGAAACAAGAAAGGGGATCTTCATTGACCAACGTTAGTTCACAAGAAAACTCTTATAGAAGATTGGCATGAAGAAGGTATATCTATGACCCCATCTTGTAGAAATTGAAAAGGATACGCAAAGTAGATCTATTGTTTAAAGCTGTATTGAAGCATGATAGAATAATTATTTTATCATACAGCTAGTAGACCAGATTGTATGCTCATTATGTGACCTTGTGCAAGACTTCAATCTAACTTTAATTAATCATATTTTATTGATAACAAATAAATCATAATCTGAATTTTGATAGAAACAAACGTTTAAGATAAGTTGATTAAAACTTAGTTAACACATCTTATTGATAATTATCTTAAGCAAATAGAATCTAAACTAAATTGATTTGACCTTGATAAATCTGTCTATTGCCTCACATGCTTGTCCTTGAACTATCTTGGTTAATGAATCTATCTCTTTAGTTCAAATGATATGTGCTTGCTTATATTTAGGCAATCTCTTGAGTAAAGTGACTCAACATACAACTATTGGCATATCTCATATTGAGTCATCTAATTAAAAATATATATATGTTGGATGAATGCTTTGTATCTTAAAGAAACTAATGACCTTCCTTCAAGAAAGAAAAATGAGAAATTTCAACTTGAAGGATATCTTCATGTAAGATACACTAAACATTCACATGCAAACAAGAGAGAGGATCTTCTTCAGCCAAAAGTTCACACATAAGAAATCTAGTTTGGCTTGAAGAACATATAATGAATAGGTAATTTTAGATACCTTTCTCACAAATTAATTGAGCAAAGTCAATAACTTAAATTCTATTATGGCATGATTAAATTCTTTAATTATTAATTTTTGATATCATGTCTATATGTGTATTGACTGACTTATACATTTAGAAATTGTTTCATGGTTTGCCCAAACTAAAATATATCTTTGCCTATGTCATAACCATGAAATACACAAGTATATGCTTAAAATTTTGATGTAAAATAACTTGTGAGAAGTTATGAATCCTTGAGCACAATGAAAATGTTGTTTGCATAATATACATCTATATGATACATAAGATTATCTCTTTATTCTACTCTTTCATGTAAATTACTTGAGAATAACAAAAAGAGAGAGAGATAAAGAAAAGAAAATGGACATTATTCAAGAGATGAAAAATCTGAGCAAAGGCAAGTACTTCAATCTTAAGGAAAAGCAAAACAAGCATAATATATTCGGCACATTTGGAAGGGATAAAATCTATAATTAATTACACTCAAACAGGGAGAGTTTGGAGTGAACATTTTAATCTTTCTATATTGCTCATCATAGGGATGGTGCCAATGGGGAGGCTAGTGGTAGTACCCGGCACTATTTGACCCAACTATTCGGTGTAGGGCATATTAGGGACGGCACAAGAGGGAGGCTAGTGGTAGTACCTCGTGCCCCTTCCCAACTCCACCGGATAGGGAGTAAATAGAGTATAGAGCATAAGAAAGTAAAAATGAAAGACAAAGTAAATGAAAGTATATAAGAAGAATCAAGTCATTTTTTTTATCACTTGAAAACATAATTTAAGGATGAAATCAATGCAAGATTATATTTAAATAGGGGGAGTTTATTTGAAAAGAATTGATTTTGATCCTTGACATGCGTGTTCTTATTATTTTAATGCATGACTTAACACATAACATATTTTGCATGTGGCCTGATGTTCTGAATTATGAATTCCCTATATGTTGTAATGTTCCATGATTGAATAATTTGATTGAATGTTTGAAATGCTACATAACATCTTCTGTTTGGTCTTATTGAAAAGAAATTTCAGATTTGTCATTCACAATCATCGTTAAAATCTGAAAGTTAAATAAATCTGTAAAAAGGAGAAGAGAAGGATATCTCTATTGATCCTTCAACTTGCTTAAATTTGGTATATAATGTTCTAATTCGTACCAAAACTCAACATTAAATACAAAGATTCTGTATATACTCTTATATGTTTGAAATATGTATTTTCAATTGTAATCATTTAAGATGAGCTATAATGTGGAAGATACATATCTCAAAGTATGATTTTGAAAGAAAAACAGAATTAATTTTGATGCCTTTGGTGATTGCTCCGATACGCATCCGAAACATATCATTTCTTATCTTCAAAGTATACTAATATTGGTTCAAATGATGTGTCTTTCGATGATCTTGATTGCAAACAAAAATTTCTAAATATATGATTTTATTTTGATATTAAAAGGATTTATTGTGTTTCATGTATACATTGCTGAAAAACTATGATTAAGAAATTGAGTTCTATAAATATATATACCACAATGATCATCTATATGTTTTTCTCCCCTACATTATTAAAAACTTCCATCAATAGAGTGAATGATCTTAAAACTAGAAATATTTCAGCTCACTCAAATGATTCTAAAAAAAAAGAAAATGTAAATGCGGTTGAAAGAAACTAAGCTAATGGAAAACTCTTTTTCCACTTTATATTACTGCCCTAGCCAAGGTCTTAGAACTCAGTCTAACAAATCACATAGGATCACTCCTCTTCTATCAAGGTCGATAGATTCCTTATAGGTGCATACCCTACTCCTACAGTGAACTTACTGCAGCCAATCTACACTGCATGGACCCATATGGCTAGAGACCATGTATGTGTGCAGTCAAACTACAATAACCTCACTGTGAGTAGTCGAAGCACCGCAGGTCAAAGGACCAGTCACACTACTGCAACATCAAGCAAGTCACTGACGAGTGGATAGACATCCAAGTGACTTCTTGTATTGGTCACGCTCAGTACCCTTGTTCTTAACAAGCACCTGCACTATTACTTCAGTGTCGCCACACTGTGGACTCGAGTCTCGTCCATCCATAAGAAAAGTAATCTGTGCACTGATCTCATCGGATCGATCACCGTCCTCATGATGATCCATCGATCAGGAGCGTTCAGAAATTAATCACTAATGATACATGGCTCAAATTCTCAACTCTTGAGAATATGCATCATTATCTTATTAATTCCTTGGACGATTCATAGACACAATAATAATATGAATGAAAAAAATGCCTTTCATTTATTCAATAATAATAAAGTCAAGTACAAATTATGTCTTAGAATTAATAATGTGTCAGCCAAAATTGGCTTCTAGGGCATACATCTAACAGCATGTTGGTTTTCAAACATCATTTTTAATCTTTCTGAACTTACAGTGAATTTGTTAATAAAAGATTTTAATTGGTTGATTTCTTCACTTAAGTTTTGATTTTCTTTAATTAAATTCTGATTTTTCTGAATCAATTGTTCTGAATTTAACCTTAAGCTTTCATTTTCAGAATTTAGTTTTTCTTGTATTTCATCACTAGAATTTCTTTCTTTTGAAATTTTTTGAGTTAGTTTCTTAAAATTTTTATTCTTCACAGCTAATTTTCTACATTCACCATATAAATCATGAAAAGCATTTAATAATTCATCATAAGAGAATTCTTCTTGAAAATCATTTGATGTAAGAGTAGATTCAGATTTTACCTTGTCTTCTTGTGCCATAAAGCACAAGTTAGTTACCTCTAGTAGTTCCTTGGAGCTAATATCATCATTGTTGCTCCTAACTTTTATTTTCTTGCTTGACTCTTTCTTGGTCAAGGCTTTCTTCCTTTTCATCTCTTTCTTCCTTTCTTCTTGCTTCCTCTTCTTCTTTGTCTTTAGGAAGCTTTTGAATCTTTCGGTGTTTGGGAATGGATCCTTGTTTTCATCACCAAATTCTTTATTTGTTGTTCTTTCTTCCTGATTTAGAGTGTTTCCTGCATGCTCAATGTTAGTCTTGCAATTATCCTCAAGTAATCTAACATGGGGTTCCTCGGAAATATCATAAGTTGCTTCAAGAGAAATCCCATATTTGTTTGGCAGATGAACATATACAGATTTGGTTGAAAATATTTTTATTAAATGCACAGTAGAGAAGGTTCATAGCCTTAGCATTTAGTTCAGCCAAATTTTTATCGAACATACTTTCAATCAATTTCGTGGGTGTGTATAGGCCATTTGTTATGACATTCCATAACTCATAGTTTTGTGATTGAGTAAAGATTTTCATTCTAGCTTTCCATTGAATATAGTTAGATCCATTAAATAGTGGAGGTCTGTTTGTGGAAAGTCCCTCAGCAAATAATACGTTATGTGGGGTTGTCATGATCTTTGGCTCTAGTCGGTTAAGACTACAAATAATATTTGAGCACCTGCTCTGATACCACTTGTTGCCCAGTAGATACAACCCAAGAGGGGGGGTGAATTGGGTCTTTTAAAACTTTTATACTACTTCTAAAACTTTTCAATTAATTATGCTAAGTTGTATAGATGCACAGTGGAATTTAACCTTAGCAACAGTTTGATTTATTGAATGAGACTTGATTAAGTAAATTGAATATGCTTGCAACTAAAGAATGCGCGGATAAGAGTTAAGCAAGCAATTTATCTAAGTAAGTAAGTGAGCAAGTTAGATAACGACAAAAAGCATCACAAACACAACAAACATATAGTGGTTCGGTGCACCCCAGCACCTACATCCACTCCCCAAGACCTCTTGGAAATTTCACTATAATCCTTCAGATTACAGCCGGTTGTTTTACAAGCTCACAACCCAACTTGTTGTTTTGCGAGATTACAACGAACTCGGTCGGTTTTCACTGGCTCACCGACTAGAACCAACCGATTGTTTTTCCGGGTTCACAATCAAACCCAGTTGGTTTTCCCAAAGGCTCACCAACTACAACCTTACAACGATTGTTTTCCGAGTTCACAATTAACCCAGTTGGTTTTTCCAAAGGCTCACCAACCACAACCTTACAACGTTGGTTTTTCTTTTGGCTCACCAACAAACCTTAACCCCTTGATTCAATCCCTTGATTGAATCAAGTTACAAGATATTAGAACAAGAATTTAAAACAAATCAAAGCTTCTTAAACAAGCAAATATAACAATATAAACAAATAGAGTAAAAAGAAGCCCTCAAACAAGTTGTGTAGATGAGGAAACTCGGCTTCTTCTTTACTTGACCCTCTTTTGATTTCGCACGAGGTAGAGGATCACTGAGGCAGCACACAGTTGGAGAGGAAGCTTTGGGATTCACTCGGATGCTCTTCTTCTCTCTATTTTGCTTTGTATGGCCCTTTTGTGCTTTTGGGAGATTTTTTCTTTGAGATCTCTTTCCTAAGTGTTTTCTCCCACTTCCATTTCCTCTCCCCTAGCCCTCCTCTTGATTTTATAGCTTTAGATGTCGTGGAAACAAAAATCTAGCCGTTAGAGACAAAAATAGAGCCGTTGTGCACATTCTGAAACTCCTGACAATATTTCCGTTGGGATCGGAGTCGACTCGCGCGATCTGGAGTCGACTCGCCTGTTGCAGGAGTCGACTCATGCTTTTCTGGAGACGACTCGGCAACTGTTCTGGATTTGAATTAAAGTGCTGTCTTGACTTGGAGTCGACTCGACTGAACCTGGAGTCGACTCCCCAATGTCTGGAGCTGACCTGGCACTTTTGGAGACGACTCGTTCTAAGGAATTCAGAGAAGTTGCTTTCAAATTTGCTCACTCGAGTCGACTCGGATATTCTGGGAGTCGACTCGGCACTCAGAGCCCGAACTCCCGATCTTCTGTCTATTGACTTGTGCCGTCTTGGAGTCGACTCGAACTGTCTCAGAGTCGACTCGGCTCTCAGTATCCGAAAAACAGTCTTCTATCTTTTGGGGTTGCGCTGCCTTGGAGTCGACTCGAACTGTCTTGGAGTCGACTCGCCTCTCAGAGACGAAAATACCGTCTTCTATCTTTGGGGTTGCGCTGCCTCGGAGTCGACTCGGATTTTGCGGGAGTCGACTCGGCTCTCAGTGTCCGAAATTGGCTCTTTGACTTTTTGCCTTGTATTTCTCTGGGAATCGACTCTCGCTTCCTTAGGAGTCGACCTGCCAATCATCGGAGTCGACTCGAGTTCTTCGGGAGTCGACTCGGCTCTCAGAGTCCAAAATAGCTTCTCTGTGTTTCTGTCTGTTACTCCCTGGAGTCGACTCGTACTACCCTGGAGTCGACTCGGCAAGCATTGGAGTCGACTCGAATTCTTCCGGAGTCGACTCGTTGACAGGTTCTGAGATGAATCTTTCTGTCCAGCTGTCTGTTCTCAGTCGGAGTCGACTCTTAATGTCCAGGAGTCGACTCGAGGACAATTCTTTTAAATTTTTCTTTTAGAATTTGCTTCTCCAGCTTGAATACTTTAAGCTTGATACTAAGGCCAATGAAGTGTGGCTTTCTTCCAACTTTTCTTGAGAGCTTTTGAGGCCTTCTTGTATTTTTCCAATTTGCTATGTTCCTTGCAAAACAAATTATCTTTCTTCTTGCAACACAAACATTAGTATTTATACTTCAAGGTTTTGTGATCATCAAAATCAATTTTTAAATCAATCTTTGGGTCATCATACTATATACATGCGAACACCATATGCTGAAAATTGTATATCGATTTATCTAGAGGTGTATATTGATTTGCTAGATGACTAATTTGCTTAGTGTGTATCATCTGATTATGTTGTATGCGATGGTAAAAAATACGTTCCGAAAATAAGAAAAAAAAGGATACAACATTTTATTTTTAATTACGGAATTGACGGTTTCTTTAGTAAGAGGATTTTTTTGACTTTTAGATTTCTTCTTTAAGATGGGTATTAGAGAAAACGTTGTAAAATAAGAAGTCCGTCCTATATCATTTTCTCTAGTGTTTGTGCTATATAATTTTAGTTCTTTTCTTCTCAGCCCAAACAATTTTGAAAAATATAAAATAAATCTATTTTAAGTTTTTTAAAATAAAAATTTACCAGCCATGAGCATAACAATAATAAATTTTTGACCAGGCGATGCAAGGCCAACCTCAAAACTGTTATTCATTGTCTTTCACCCATATAACAAAGTATCACATCCTGATCAAGTGATGCCACGTGGACAAACCATGTTCTCCCATTGCCTTTCCAATCACCAGGCTAACCTCAACACTAGCCCATCCTCCCCTTCCCCTTCCCACCCCTCCTCTCTCCACCCGCTCTTTCCTAGTCCAAGCCTATGAGCTGCCACTATATCCTCTTATGATGCACCCGACGAGGCCATGCCTCTCCACCCTCTCCCGCTCCTCCCTTCTCCTCTCCCCCCACCACTTCCCCTCCTCCTCTTCTCCCTTCTCCTCACTTCGCCCCCGCCGCTCGCAAGCCTTCCGGCCCCTCTCCTCCCTCCGGGAGACGAAGAAGGCCACTCTCCGCAAGGCCTCCAACGTCCCCCAGAACCTCAAGTTTGACGGCCGGAGGGGGAGGGACGATGGGTCCGTCTCGGATGACGGGGACGGGGCGTTGGGAGGAGAGACGGCCGTGAAGGGCACGCTTCTCGCGGGGCTTCTGCTAGTTGGGGTCATTGGAGGGTTCGGTACGGTGGGGTACGTCTACAAAGACCAGATCAATGCCTTTCTCACCCAGTTCTCGGATTTCATCGAAGGTCACTTACTCCCTCCATCTCCTTTTCTTTTTCTTTGTTCTCAAGGTGGTTTTTGTGAAGCTATTTTGATCCAATTCGGTGGTTCTGTGAAAGTTTCGAATTAAGAACTTCGTGTTTTTGTCGTGGTTTTGGTCGAATTTCGTGGTTTTGGATGTCATCTTTGGAAGTTCTAAGGCCTTGGGCGTGATTCTGGCGGAAGTTGGTGGCTCTATTATATAATGGGTTCATTCTGAAACTTGAGTTTTTTTAGATGGTTCCAATTTGAGGGTGAGCCGGCGAAGTGCCTATGGACGAATTTCCATCAACGGAAAAAATTTATATCCGGTACTGCTCATCTAAGAATCACTTTAAGTCGTCGTGAACTCAAAAATTACCCAAGAGTGATCATAAGGGTGATTCCTGTAACATATAAGTTGTTACGAACGAGGCCACTTAGAATCTAATAAAAAATGATAATCATGATCAGATAATCATTATGGGACTGCTTAAGATGCATGTCCAGTGAAAAAGTATTCGATTTTTTGTTATTGTCTAACATGCTTCTACTTTGTCTAACTGATTACCACAGCATCATACTGTCAACAAGAAGTACGACTTATGGTATTTGTGTTTTTTTCGATAAGTAATATTGTCTTGGTTTTAATGCTGGAACATTTTCATGCTCTTTGTGATCAGGTTATGGCCCTTCTGGATATGCCTTATTTGTACTTGTTTATGCTGCATTGGAGGTAAGATTTAACAGCACATAAACTCCTATTATTAAATTTTTAGTGATTAAACTACCATACATTCAGAACAACTCTGAGACCTTAAGATCAGAAGTTCCAGAGAGCTGGGTGACGTTATAAAATTCTTGTTAGGGTTTGTTTAGGCCTACAATCACATGGTGTACCTAGGTCCACGTTGGTGTTTCAGCCTTTTGTGGTTTTCCTTATTTTCAAAATAAGCTCGCCCTTTGGTGGATTTGACTTTGTGCGGAATACTTCAACACATTGCATTGAAATCTTGCAGAGTCCACTGCAAGAACATAGCATTTTGCAAGAGTATGTTATGAATGCTGCCTTTTGTCAACAGAAGTAATGTTTCAGAATTTCTTTGTTTTTTCCTTTTTTCTTCATCTGAGTCCCAGCTGATATTCTAGGAACAATTGTGCTCATTTTTCTTGCATAAAGATGATAACTTCTGTAGTGAGAAAAGGATTTGTGGAAATAGGGATTTCAGGCCAGAAATAAAAAAGAGCTCCGAGATTTACATATTCTGAATTGCTTATTAGATCCATGTGCATGTCCTTATCACATATCAGATTTTAGACTAGGAGATACAGAATTTAAGATTATCTTATCTAATCATTCAGTAGAGTGTCAAAATCATGTATGATATACCCAATTTTTATTCTCAGGGTGTAAGTAATAGTTATCTTATTAAAGAAGAGTGTCTTGTCGTGATACCTATAATAACAATGATGGTTCTTTGAGTATGCACACAAACAGAGAGATCAATCATTTTGAATAATCATCAGTAAATAAAGGGGCAGATAATATCATGCAAAAGTCAGATTACATAGGTCCTTGAGTCAAGAAATGCTGAACCAGTCCGTATTGAACTAGTTTGGTTTTTGATCGGGTCGGTTCGGGCATAGAAAATGGTTTCGGCCTCGTAAGGGCCCGGCCGGTACAAGAGCGAACCGGACCGGTTCCGTCTGGTTCGGCTAGGATTCGGTGCGATCCGGCACCGAGTCCGGTTCGATCTGCCACAGCGTGCCGCGCGCGCTGTGTCCTTTTTGGCCGGTTCGGTACCAGTCCAAACCGGTTTGGTGGCTGACCGGTATGCCTACCGGTACTGGTTCGGCGATCTTTACTTGAGATGCGTATGATGAAGGTCCTGAGCTTGCCAAATTATCAGCAAGCCTTTTCAATGACTCCTCTCTCTCTCTCCGCCCCTCCTCCCCTCCTCCCCCCGTCCCTCCCTCTTATCCTATTTTTTCTTCTGTTTTCTCCCTTAGAAGGAGAATAGGAGTGTACACACCAGGGTGGACCAGCCACTAATCTTATAAGGGTGTGCCCAGCCCCCTCTAGCAAGTGTTTGATCCCACAAAAACCCAAGAGATGTGAAGACAAAGAGGGAGAGAGATAAGTCAGATAGGAAGAGAGATAAGCATCCAGATTATTTTAGGTTATAGATAGGTTAGCTATGGGCACAACAATGGAATTAAGTTCCAGTGGCACAGGGTGTGCCGAAACATGCATTGCGCTGCGCTTCAACCAAAAAATATTGAAAAATTCTAACAAACTCTTTTAGTTTAAAAACATTTTAATAAAAAGGCTCCACAGGTGCTACACCGGGTATTGAATATGTGTGGCATGGTACATGCTGTCTGGCATGTGAAATCATGGACACTGCTGAACAACTCCAGATAAAAAAAATAAATTACAAAAGCTTGTATGATTATTATTTGGTCCTTGGTGAAAAGCTCTCCTGTCATATAAAACATTTATGACAATTCGATTGCTCCACTTTTGTCCTGAAATGGCGCTGTGATAATTGATCACTATCTAACCCTTAACCATTATCAGTCATGGCCATTATGACCCTGGCTCAAATCAAAACTTGATAATCTCATAAAATTTGATAAAGCAAATGTGGCCATACTTAGGTCCAGGTTTATGTGTCTGATTAGCCAATATTGGATAGATGCTTTCCTTGTTGCACAACTTAGTCCTCACCCATAGTTGATCTCAATGACCCAATTAGCTTCCAACCAGTGGGACTATGGCTTGTACTCTTGGACAAGTGTTTGACCTCAAAGATAAAATCCTAAATTGCAAAGAGTAGTTCTGCCCTCACTTCAAGGGACCACTTGCATGAAACATATGGTATCTAAATCTGACTTTGACAATGATATCGTAGATGGAATCACAGTGTTGAGCCGTTCAATATGAAAAACACCCATGCGCTACTGAAAGTCCCTATTTTGGTAGGACTAATATCATTCTAATCTTATTAAACATTGGATATTTTGGCAGCCATGTGACTGCAATCGCCAACTTGATCCAAAGTTTAGAATGAATTTGACATATTTAGATCATTTAATCCTCATGATAAGCAAAAAGCTGAGTACTCAGGCATGCTTACAATGCACCCATGGATTCTTTTCTGGCTTAATCTGCAGCACAAACCCAAAAAATATATGAGTGTGTTGATCAAGAAACATCCATAAAATATTCAATATCAAAATGTGAAAAAAAAAAAAACAAATGACTTTTAGGGCATGCATCAAATCCAACAAGCTAAGTGGGCTCTTTAACACAAAATCACGATCCATTTTCCGTTCATCTTGCTTTCTTCTGTCTTGTGTTTCCTGCTTATTTTGTTGTTTTCTTTGTGATTATAGAAGAGTTAGTTGTATAATAATGTGATTTTACCACTAGTATTCAGTATATTAACAATATTGTATTAGTTGGATGTAGGAAAGTGGAAAGCATCTCACTGGCTTTTATTTGGGCAATTGATATGACAATATGGGTAGAATAATATTGACAGAACCCTACTCTTTAGGGGTAACAATCTATTTATGGTTATGAAATTTATAATTATTCAATGACTGTAGTGCATAGAAGATGCTTCGTGAATTTAAAACAACTAGTCAGGCATCTATTCACATGTCACGTAGTTTACCTTTCTCTATGAGTTTAAATAGGTAGTTCATCATTTGTTTCTCGAGTTCTTAGACGAATCAAATTTTGCTTATGCCCATTTGCACTACTAGAGGTTAAATTGTGTTTCTACCAGCTATCGTTCAGTGGGTCAATGAATCACTAAGGGACTAATAGAAATGATGGAATCATGGAAATATCATGGAGCAAGGATTTTAATGGGTAGTTTTGGGTGTAGGAAAGGCTGCAACTACTAATCCTTCTATTTTCAATACAAGAAGGAAATTATGTATTGTGTTTTCCCATCTCTTATTTTCTCTATGCATTTCACAGTTCTGCACAAAGTCTTGTCAATTAATATGCCTTATAATTATTAAATGTTTAAATTTATATCTTTCTTCTCCTCTGCATAGCTATGCAACTTTCTTTAGGAATTATGGAAGCAGATAAAAGAGGGGGGGGGGATCACATTTTGCCTTATCTATTCCTTAGCATCCTATACCTGCTAGTACTAACATGAATTGCTCATCTTATTCTAGATTCTTGCAATTCCAGCAATTCCATTAACTATGTCGGCGGGACTTTTATTTGGAAGTGTAACAGGGACCATTATCGTTTCGATCAGTGGGACAGTAAGTTTCTTTCGAGAATGCTTTTCATGATGACTCAAATGAAACTAAAAGTGATTTTCCAAAGATTCTCACAATGGTTTCTTGACTTTGCTAGGTGGCTGCAGCGGTGGCCTTTCTTATTGCTAGATATTTTGCTCGTGAGCGTATTCTCAAATTGGTTGAAGGAAACAAAAAGTTTTTGGCAATTGATAAGGCAATAGGAGAGAATGGATTCAGAGTTGTTACACTTCTACGTTTGAGTCCTTTGCTCCCATTTTCTCTTGGAAACTATCTATATGGTTTGACATCAGTGAAGTTTGTGCCTTATGTATTAGGCAGGTCAGTTGACAATTTTTAATATTACCGTCATACTAACTGCTGATTGGTTCTATATTTATCAACCCTAGAGACAAAGGAAATGTTAAGTACTCAAATTCAAACTGATGCTACAAATTGGAGAGAAGAATCGGAGAATTATAAAATAGCAGAGATAGAGAAAATGAGAGAAAAAAGAGAGGCTGCCATGTTTAAAGTATTTGGAAAAAACAGACATATATAACAACTTATAATATGTTTTGATAGATGTGCAGAACCCACAGTATTTCCCTCCTCACCCTAATTCTGCCCCACCCTTCTTTCTGTGGTAGTTTCTGACATAAAAGAAGAACAATGCTAAAGCTACAGAAAAACTTAAACCATTACAGAAAGGAAACAAGTTCCTCTACATCTCATCACACTTGAGGTTATGCAAGCATCCAGTAGTTTATGTTAATCTAAAGGAGAATAACATTTGTATGTCATTAGGCAAGTATATTCCAACATAGGATCAAATTCTCGAATTGCATTCTCTTTTGCTGAGGGAGATACCAGACTGGAGAATGTAATATACCAGCCCTTCTACAATTTTCTGGAAATATAAGGTTCAAAACTTCAAATTTTATCTAAACATGGAGAGTAAAGGGTGAATCATTGTATCTGAATGTGCACCCACTTTGTGAAAGCTATACGAATGTGCAATTGATTCACCTAGTTACCGTAATTATGAACATATGGTGTAACTAAATGTACCTATCTTGTGACAGGTTGATTTTGCCTTGTTTGAATGTGATATAACCCAAATGGAACTTATAATTCTTCTTGCTTGTATGATGAGGATATTAGATCAATCATTGTTATATGATTTCACTAAGGTTAAAAGTTTTGGTTGTTTCTCTTTTAAATAATTTACCTTAGTTGATTATTGCCTTTGCGAATTACTTTTTGGTTAAACAGATTGGAATCAAGAATTTTGATTTTTCCATGCTCTTGAGTTTTTGACTTCTATCAGTAGCTTAGAAATTAAATATGACTTCGTATGCAGTTGGTTGGGGATGCTTCCAGGAACATGGGCTTATGTAAGTGCAGGTGCATTTGGGCGAGCCATCATTGTAAGTTTTTTAAAGGTTTTCATTTCTATTAAGTGGACTTATGTATGCTTCAGTAATATTTGGATATGGCATTTTGATGAAATTGTAAGTTGCTTTACCATCGTAGCCTCTTTAGGGTAGATGTGTCAACCACCACCCTTATCTATTAATACATCCATAATACTTTCCTGTGACTTTGATCCAAGGTCTGCCGAACCGGTAATAGGACTCATACCGGTCGGCAAGCAGGGTGATCGGAACCGACACACGTTTTTTTGAGTTTTTCAAATTTAATTAATTGGTAATCAATTGTTTTCAACTTTTTCAATGATTTTAAGTTTAATTTAATGTTTTTTTGATGTTTCTATGATTTGATATTTCTATGATTCCAAATGATGCATCTTGTTGTTTTAAAGTGATACAAAATATAAAATGATTAGCGAGATATTGTATACTACAAAAAGCAACATGACATATCCTAAAATCAACTAGTGAGTTGAAAATATAAAATACAATCGATTACATATATTTATAATACAATATATATACCGATATCTAAAATTTCGTCGAGTGGTGATGCCTCTCATACAGATCATTAGCATAGTCAGAAGGCACATTAGCCCATCTCTCTAACCAAGCAGATTGTAGTCTTGTAGGATCATCATATAAAGAACATGCTCTAGGTTATAAGCACTTTCGGATCTCTCGCTGAAGCTCTGAGTTTTAGAGGTATCCTTTGGCTGATAAAACTATTGTGAAGGGGCCAATCCAAATAAACCGGCAGCAAAATCCAACCTGCAAGATGCTCCAGGTTGCGTAGGATAGTAGCCACCAGAAGATATCTCAGATGCACCATATCCATATCCGTATTCGTGTGGGTCATAGACTGCTTGTGGTTGCGGATAATAGAATCCAGTATGCGACTTGAAACCTGATACGTCTATGGATTCCACTTCACTTGTGAGGCATTTCAGCTACATCGTGTCCTTCCGAATGACCTCGAGGAGTCCGTCTCCTATATGTAATCGCATCCTTACGGGCTCTGCTAAATCGTGCACTGTGGTCCCTATTCTGTGTAGCATGTGTAAACTAGGACTCACAGATGAATTGGAGACCACCCTGTAGCTGTTTCATAAAAGGTGGTCTCATGTCCTCTACTTCTTCTCTGACCAGCAGATCTATGATCACTAAAACTATTCCTACTGGTCTCTAAATCTGAATGAATTGACTCCTCTTCCATACTCTCCATGGGATTGCAGGTGCCTTTTATTTTTTTTGATGTATTGAGCTGCTGCCTGCTTACCCTTCGTGCCACTCTCTGCCTGCTTATCTTTTGTGCCACTCTCTCCTGCTTATCCTTCGTGTCTCTCTCTGTCGGGCTATATTGGGAGGATAGATGTAGTCTTCTTGATTGAGTCGACCGGATAGCATAGTGGCCTCGTCTAAGCTTCTCTCGATCATATCTCTAAGAGAATGTCTTGGACAAGGAGACATCCAGGCTCATCCTACTGCCATTGATTGATCATTTAGACTCGCTTGAATGACAGTAAGGATCTGTACCTCGTCATTTGAAGAGGATGCCTCTGACTTTTTGGCTGATAGGAAGGTGGCTCTGCCGCTCGACGGTCCACCTTCGCCTTCTTAGCAACCCTATCTTTTGCTGTTTTGAAATCAACGAAGTATTTTTTCATCAGCTATCGAACCTCCTGTGGGTATTTTCGGCATATAGATATGTCAGGGTAACACTAGCTAAGTGCTGCTTCAACCTAGTTACCTCTTCTTTCTTGAAGTCTGTGTTGCTCCAGTTGCACTTCCAATGGTGCCGACTCGAGAGTATTTGTCCATGATCCCAATCAGTGTCAGGCTCTGGCTTCTTTTTCTTTGATGGTTTCATTCCTGCAGGTTTATCAAGTACGTCAGTTTATCAGTTATTTAAAAATAGCAAAATTTTGTTATAATGTAGGTAATTTTTTTCTCAAAAAATATATCTGATTTATCTAATACATAATACTAATTTTTTTTATTATTTATTTACTGATATATATGTTTAATAATTTTTAAATTAAAAAAATTGTTTAAGTACCATAAATTTAGAAAAATATATTTTTTTCATAAAATACTTCTTAAATATGTATTACGTAATACTAATTTTTCATAATTTTTGGTATTAATTATATATTTTTAATTATTTTTCAAATTCAAAATAATATTTAAATATAAATATTTTAAAAAATTAATTTCAGCTTAGATACATGTAGAACCAACAATGGATGCTACATGTATTTTTAGGTTTTGGGCATTCATCAAAAGACTATTTATTTCTTAATTTTTTGTAAATTTAGGCCTAGGCCACTGTGCGCATGATCGCGTCAAAATCTGAGTAAATGTACATCAAATTTTGCTGGAGAGTAGCTTACGTGCACCTAAATACGCTTCTGATTTTATATTTTTTTAGATTTTTTATTTATTTTTTAATCAAAAAATATATTTTTAATTTTAAAAATATATATATAATTCAAAAATTAAAAATTTTTATGTCATCGTATAGATCATCTATAGATCTACAACATATTATAAAATCAAATCAAAATCGAAAATTTTGGCATGATCTCTTCTTATTTTGCAAATTTTGAGTTATTTTTTAGAGCCTCCCAAAAAATAGAGTATAAGATAAAAAAGAGGAAGTACATTTTATTTAGTCTTGGATCTTCCTTAAATCATGCTAAATCAGTGTAATTTTCGTCGTGGGGGGAAGGGAGAGATGTTTAGAGAAGGGTTCATAACATTGGGAAGACCTTCTCGGGCCTTTCCAACATCCTCTTATAAGACGGAAGAAGGAAAGGAGGGGCCCAGTTTAGAAGGCCTTTCCAACATCCTCTTATAAGACAAAGGAAAGGGGGAGGGAGCCGGATGGCTTGCATCGAGTTCGAATGGAACCGGTTCCGGTTTCGGCCAGTTTGCGACTGGTTTCGGTCGGTTCGGTCCGATTTTGGCCCCTTTCGGCCGGTTCGGGATTGGTCCTGATTTTAACAACCAAACCGACCCGGTTTTCCACTAGGTCGGCTTGGTGTGGGCCGAATCAGACGGTTCGGTCCGGTTCTGCCAACCTTGCTTTGATCTATTTTTTGTTAGTTTTCTACTACTTATTGCACTTGGTCTTGTTCTTTGTATATGGCCATGGAAATAGTTGGTTATCTGATTTCACAGCAAAGGAATGCACATAGATGAAGAAACAAAAACTTGTTAACATCGCAAAACTTATAAAATGATTGATTGGAAAAAATGATTCAAAAATTTACAAATCTGACTTTGAAAAATCATTCAGGTAAAGTCGCTTTGTATTTTCATCTATTTATTGATAGTTTGTTTAAACACAGAGAAGTTCAGTGAAAGAGTACTAAATTTATTGAGATTTTTGAATATGTTGGGCAACAAAGTTTCTATATGAGGCAATTTTCCTCATCCAAACAAAGTACAAATTTTTGATGTCAATATCCATATTATAGTCATCAATTTCTGATTGATCTTTCATCCTTTACATCAAAAAAAGGAAAAAAAATACTAAGGTCATTATTTGTGCTCCTGATAATGTATCTACATAGTTGAATCTTCTTCTTCTTCTTAAAAGTAATGATGGACTGCCACCAAGTGTTACTATGTCCTACCCTTAAGAAATGCCTCCCAAGGCTTGAAACCAGACAGTCCAGCACCACCTCTAAATGAGGGGGTGGGGTGCAACTTCACTGTGTAAATGCTTCAAACTTACCTTCATTAATATTAGGTTTTTGTTAGTGATCGTATGGTTGATTTGTTTATCAACAAAGGGTTCTAGTGTGAGGACCCGTGCGGGCGGTGTTTAGTCCCACATCGGTTATTTGCTGGGTAGATCTTGAGTACTTATATGGGATCAAGGAATCCAAATAATACTTTGAGGTCCTGGGTTGTGACACCCAACCAATGCATAGAATAGATAGCTTGCACTACACTGGCCAAAATATTAATTCCTATATTGTTTTATCTATGTTATAGTTTTTTTTTCAGGATTTCCATCTCAAATCGAGATAAACTAAGATCTTAGTTAATCTCAAGGGCATACTATTAGCGAATGAAACCTTAAACCATGTGCACTAGATAATCCTCTCAAATAAGAGATGCAAACTCTAGATCAAGCTTTAAAGGAACAATATAATTACAAGCATCTATCTCATCCAATGGCATTCATTTCATTCAGTGGCATGAGAAGTAGAGCACTCATATGGATAAAAAAAAACTGGATATGATGGGTTGGGAATGAAACCGTGCATGAGACCTTTGTAGTGGTGCTCCAAGTCTGGGAAAAATTCATCTAAAAGTAACAAGTACATGTAGCATAGGAATCATTGATAGGAGTCTTTGCTAGCACTGAATTAATTTGGATGGTTTCCTCAATTGATGAAGTTTGACATGAGATTTGGAGAGTCACTTTCAAATCAGGTTGGGAGAAGGAGAGAAGCCTAGCGTCTGTACTCTTTATCCCTTTGAAATTGGTATTTCAAATTGAACCGAAAAATGAATCTATTTCATCTTAATTGGTTCCCAACTGTTCATAACAAGTGGTTTAGTTTTTGTAGAAGATGGTCCAAGTAGATAACAGAATGGGAGTTTGTTTTCTCTCTTTCAGTGAGCATGTTGGATTCAGATTCCAAGAATTCCTTTGCTCTAACCTGACTAAGAAGTTTTTAACATAACAGGTCAGGCTGGGTTAATGCTCCGGGCTGGCTATGAGCTCTATATTAAATCTGTTTTATTAGATAGCTTGGATTTGTTCAATCATATTCTTGGGCTCATATCGCTTCTGGACAGAAATTATTGGTATACATATACATACATACATATATGTATGTATATGTATGTATCTCTCTCTCTCTCTCTCTCTCTCTCTCTATATCTATATATATATATATATATATATATATATATATATATGTATGGATGTATATGTCTATATATATATAGATAGATAGATAGATAGATAGCGATAGAGAGAGAGAGAGACCTGTAATCTTCAATTATATAAATGGCAGTTTAGCTGCAATAATTCACATGTTGCCGGGATGCAAAGGATATGCTATATCAGTTACTTTGATCAGGCAATAGAACCATCTGCACTCTCATGAAAAAACTCATCTCTTTTTTCCATTCTTTACTTGTTGATAGATGCTATTTATCTTTTGCTCGGATTTTTTTTTTTTTTTTTCTTTTTGCTTCGATCTTTATTCCTTTAACATATACATTTGAGAGGGAGCTTGCTGTCTGACCATGATTTTTGTTTCCCTTATCCTTGTAGCAAGAAGAGTCAGATGTGGGCTTACCAGGAGGAAACGACCAATTAGTGACTCTTGGACTAGGCTTGTTATTTACAGCCATTGCTGCAGCCTATGTAACTCGGCTTGCAAAGGTAATGGCTATACTCACTCCTGTTTCACTGACTACTTGTCATGCATGTAATTGCCAATTTGTAGTTCAGGGAAGTGAAGATTTAGGGTGAAACTGAAAATTAGTGCTGAATAAGAACAATTATGTACGTTACTATGTGCCGTGCATGTATTTAGTAAGCAAATTAGAACAGACCTTGGATTACAGGAAATTTCACTATATGACTTAGAAGGGTTTTAGGATATAATTGAAATGTTTGAGAATTTAATTTATGCTTCCTGAAAAATTCTGAATGTCTACATTCTTGTATTTCTCATATTGATTTTATTAATTGTGGTACAGGATGCTGTGAAGGATATTGAGTAGAAGCACAACTCTTTGCAAGAAGTTATGAGGAAATGGGTAATTCCCTAATACAATATCAAATTTAGAAAGTGTACAACCACCTTGTATAGTATTGGCATCTTTTTGAAGCATCTAATATAATGCAATTAATTTTTCCCAGTCATTGTCCATAATAATTTCAATGACTTACGATGTAGTATGACTTTTAGTTGCCTTTTTTACTTAATGGTTTTTCCAAGGATTAATTTAATTTATTCTCCCATTACATGGTCATAGAGACATGGACATACTAATTCTTCTAAGGACTCAGTTTGGTTCGCAGAAAAAAAAAAGGGGAGAAAGTGTGGTCAACGGAAAAATAAAGAAATGCCTCTTGTTTGATTGGAGTTTTTAAAAAAGAGAGATGGAAAAGTAGCATTTCCATGAGAATAAGATTTTCATGTTTCATGAGAAAAAAATCTATGGGGGACATGAAAAAGCTACTTTCCCACCAGTTGGTAATTGGGATCCTTTTTTTTCCAAAATTACCCTTAAGCCATTAAAATCTATGAATAGATATTTTTCTTTATTATGGGTATAATAGGTATTTCATACAACTTTTTCATAAAAATAGATGTTCAACCAAACATAAGTCACTATGTAATGTGCTACTTTTTTATGATCAACTAAATATGCCAAAACCATTTTCTCAGGAATCTTTCCAAGAAAAATATTTAGGTGAGAAAAAATTCTTTCTATGAACCAAACGAGTCCTAAGAGAATTATTGTATTCTAGTTTTATCCAGAAATAGAGGCCCTTCTTTTTCTGGGAAGGCTGCCTCAAGTTAGCTCCCTTAAGGCATAAGAGGCTTTATTATCATGATTCCTTGCTTCCACTTTGTTGAGTTTAATTACCTGCAATGCCTGATGGAGGACCCATCACCTTCACTTCTACCTACTCCGGTGGGCAATTTCTGCCATGTCCTCACAGCTTCTGTTTTCTTGGTGCCAAAGTTAAAAGCACCATCAAATAGCAACCCGAACAATGCTGATGGCAGCTGTTGCTATAAAATTCGATCACGAATGATCTTGAAGACACACTCCATGGACTTTCCGATCTTAACAATGTTCTGAACCAATCTTGTGATCTGGAAAATGAATTAATAAATTTCTAGTCATTGGCTGATTTGCTATTTTATTTGATGTCCTCAGTCTTCCTTCTTTGCAACTTATCTTTTTTCTGGTTTGAAATAATGCAATTTATAAGAAAATTTGGAGTCAAGTTGGAGGACCTAGTAACTCTGATTTTAAGCATCCAAGATGAGTAATAACTTATTGAAAGGGGAAATACTGCAAAAAAGAGAATGACTCATTTATAGCATATAGATTTTTTTGGTAATATTTATAGCACATGGTTATTGGTCGGTACTTGGTATTTTATTCATCTGATCTGAGTGATATAGCTGATTACTATCAAAATTATCAGCATATCAAACATCTCGTTATGCCCGTGATCTAACCTCAGTATAAAGCAGAAGGAAAGAGTGGACAAGATTAGGGTATAAACTCAGGTATGAACAGGCATATTGAAGGTTTTTCCAGAAAGTGCTGCCATAGAACTTCTAATTAAGACACCATGATCATGCATTGTCTTTTCAATGTTGATCCTCCAAGGAATCACTTAAAGAATGGCTTCGTTCTGGGAAGCAGTTATTTTGATTCCAACCACCAACATCCAGAATGCTTCCAAATCAATAAGCCTTGTACAGATATCATGATCAGTAAAGTTTTGTACAGAGTCCGGTAAACTAGGAAACTAAAATGGAAAATATTGATTGGCGTCCAGTCCAGGGGATATCTTCAATTCGTACCCTTTAAAATGACCTGATCCTCAAGATTAGTATTCCTTTGAATTTCCTCGGTTGTTGCACCTGACATGTATAATCTATTTGATAAAGTAGCCGAATCAGGATTCTAGCAAAAAAGAAAAAAAAAAAAAGAGTAGCCAAATCAGGTTGAATGGGTTAAATAGGTAAAATAAGTTTTCAACAGGTTAAATAGGTTCAAAATGAGTTAAATAAATTAAATAGATTAGGTTAAATAAGTTTGAAATAGATTAAATAAGTATTAAAATTCGTTGAACATGTCAAGAATTTAAATTTGAACCCTGTCTACTTAGTAAATGGTTCCAGACAGATTGGCTCATTTATGCTGGATCTATTTATCTTAAGCAAAAATTTATTTAAATAAATTTAAGGTTGGGTCATAAATTGCTATGTATATAATTTGCAAAGCTGCTCGGAGGACTCGAGGGAACAATTAGGCACGTATATTTTATGCTCTCTTAGTGCTAGTGGCATTATGTGGTCCTTGGCGGCACCTCGAGGGCTCTCTCTTGTGGAAAGGCGTGAACTCCACCCGATTGAGGAGCACGACCACCCAAGGAAAGTTGGACGAAATGGCGTGGCTTTGCATGGAAAATGGACAACGTTGACGTCTTTCTACGAGGAGGCGACCCATGGGCTCTGCTCCTTACCGCGTGACATGTGACAGCAGATTATCTACGGTGTTCGGTGTCTCGATGTAGACGCATGGCAGCATCGGATGGTGGATATATATATATATATATATATATATATATATATATATATATGCTGGTTGACAAGCGTGTTTTTGCTGGAATTTATTATAAGGGAAGGGGGCTTGTATTTTGACACTTGGCGGCCTCCTAAATGACATAACGTGTCAAACATCCATTTTGATTATATCATGGCACCCTGGATGTTGTCAAATTATGTCAATTGAGTCACTTGATCAAGTCGGAGTTGGAAGGCTTGGTCTAGCGTCGGTTGGCTCGCAATCCTCTTCGACTCCTCAATAGAGGTTTTGCACCTTAGCTCATGAAGTTACTAACTGCCTATAGCTATGTGCCTACGTTGGACCTATCTTGCTCTTGCCATCTGTGTAATTGTCAACAACCATATGTTCCTTCTGGTTAACATTTTTTCTTCTGTGTTCCAATGTATTAAAACGTTGTGTCATAAGAAGGTCATTCATCCCATAGTTTATGTTCTTCAAAGTAAATAATATAATTTGTTAACTCTTTATATATAACGAAAATGTCTAATTAAAATGGCGCCGACATTCATCTTCTCTGCTCCACCTTGATCCATGGAGTGCTTTTTATTGGAGATGTAGTTCCTAGAAATTACCAATAATTACATAAAATAGTAATTTCAAAAATTAATAACAAGATTAGCTTAAAAAAATAAATGGGAAGGAAGATGTTCTTGGAATGAGGCATGTTAAAAGGCTACCTTATGAACAAATTTCACCTCCATTTGTGATTTTTCTATCCCGTTCAAGTGAGTGCCAGGAAATTTGGGGTCCTAAGGAACTCGATTGGTAGGCGGAGAAAGGCACCAAATCTTCAACAGCATCAAGGTTATTGTGTGCGGACATACCACCGGCATCTGATCAGCTGGAAATATGATGATCGGGATTAAAGAAAGGATAAAAGTAGCGTAGGTTTGGATGCCTTGATTTTCAAAAATTTGCATCACCATTACACTACTATTTGAAGAGAGATTAATGGTATAGCATCGAGCTACGGTAGGGATATAGCATTCGGCTATAGTAAAAAGCTAAGTTATGCCTATTTCTAGGATAAAACGTAAAGCAATACTAAGATGAGATAAATATGCATCGGATTGATTGCTGAAGGATCTATTACAAAGTACAATTCTACTTATTTATACTAATAGATAGTGTATACACACTTTGATGATTGCTCTCATGTCTGGCTTCTATTCTTAGCAATTCTAGTAACTAGCGCTACGTATGCCTCATTATGCACACTCCTTAGTATAGTTGCTCCACAACTGTTAGACAGATAATCATGTATTTTTTTGGCTAAGATGCAGTTTTATATTTGAGGCTATCCTTCAAAATGTTTTAGTCATCTTAGTCTACTTCTACATATTGTAGCTAATTATAGCCAAGTCCTAGGCCTTCGGTTTGTTTTTGACCTAACTCTTCTCCTTCGATCTGTGCATCCACACATGTTGAATTTTATTGTAATCAAACTTTACTCAATTTAGTAAGGGTCATGTGATGGATTTTATCAAATCTGATCTACGTCGCGCTTGCTCTTAACCATCAGCTGGATTGTTGAGATAGGGTATAAATATCCCTCTTGTGCAACTTCACTGTGAGATCATCTCTAAGGTACAATAAATTCAGCTTAGTCCTCCTATCATGACATCATTGTGTGAAGATCTAATCCAATTAACTCTCCTTTATTATCCAAAAAGAAAAGATAGAAAAATTGAGAGCGGAAAAGAGTGGAAAAATAAGTGGGCAAGTGGAAGTTCTCTATCTGATAAGTAGTTGTACAAGGCTTGTCTCAGGTGTGATATGTTGTGCTCAAGTTCGAAGATTTAGAGCCTTTTTATAGCCTCAGCTCAGGTAACCACAGGAGAGGCCCATAAAGACCTCAGCAGCTCTCTCAATAAAGACCTTAATGGTTTATGGACGGTAAGTTAGAAGTGATCGCACTCAAAGGCTACAGTATAAATTATGCAGCTGTAGAAAGAATGAGTTTAATATTTGCTCATAAAAAATGAATCAGTTCAATCATGCAATGAGATCTCAACTGTCTGCGGCCAGATAGGCCTTCAAAGCTATCAAGCAAAAGGCCGCAAAGCTTTTTATGAAGCTAGGTTAGGCTGAACAAAAGGCTAACAAGGTCTGGAAGTTTGTCATCTGAGCTAAGGGGTAAGTCGTAGAGGCCAAGGAGCTCGTCATCCAAGCCAAGTAGAGGGCTGCCAAGGCAGTTGAGGAATATCTCTCCTTAAGACTAGTATAAGGACGACTACGAGGAGAACGCGACTGATGCTTTTGTGAAGGGCTTTGAGGAATGTTGAGCTCGGGACCAGCAACTCTTTCCGGAGATGGACTTTTTCGACCTTCAACCTAACTTCGGTGAAAGAAGCGATGAGGACGGCGAAGGCAGTGAGGCCGGCAGAGGCGGCAAAGATGGCGAGGACGGCGATGTTGGTGAGGGTGAAGGCAAAGAATGAAGCCCTTCACTACTTTACCTTTTTGCTTTGGACTGGGCTTGTACTTCATTTTTGGCTCGATTTTTACCGAGGTTGATGTACATCTATTTTTGCCCGACCTTTGTCGAGGTCAATGTATATATTTAAAAGTAATGAAAATAAAGAATTTTCTAAAATACCTGACTTCGGATTTTGCTTATGTTGTCTACTTTTTGCTTGTGTTTGGGTTGTAGCATTGAACCTTCCTTTGACGCATCTTCTTATATTCAATTCCAACCACAGGATTGGCAAGGGTTTTTGCCCTATCTTGGGCTCCTCGGTTGATCCTTCTTGAGTTTGTCTCTAGATAAACTCTAGGTGAGCTTGGCTTTAGGAGGTTCTCGGTCGGCCTTGGGTGTCTTCTTAGTTGACCTCTTTGGAGTTCGTCTCCGAAGGAATTTCAGGTGAGCTTAGCTTGAGGAGGTCCCAAGTTGGCTTGGGGTGTCTCCTTAGTTGACCTCTTCGAAATTTATGTCCGGAAGAATTTTGAGTGAGCTTGGCTTGAGGAGGTCCCAGATGGATTCGGGGTGTCTCCTTAGTTGTTCTCTCTAGAGTTCAAGTCTAGAAGAACTCCAAATGAGCTCGGCTTGAGGATGTCCTGGACGGATTTGGGGTGTCTCCTTAGTTCGGAGCCCAGGCATTCGTGGGGTGTCTTGAGTCAAAATGCTTGTTATACTTGCCCAATCTAAAAGATAGAGACATAACGAGAAAAAGTTTATTAGGAATAAACTTGAAATACAAACGAACCTTATTGGTGATAAATATGAAGATTGTCGAAATTCTAAGTTCATGGGATCAAAGCATTGTCAAGGTGCTCCAACTTATATATTCTAGGTCGCATTGATTTGGCTACTCAGTATGGGCCTTCCCAGTTTGGGTTTAGCTTTTCGAGCTCTCTTGGTCAGAATACTTCGGTCTTTCTTAAGACGAGGTTGCTAAGTCAGAAGATCTTACTCTTGATCTTTGAGTTGTAGTACCGAGCTGCTTTCCACTGGTACTTTGCCATGCAGATTTGAGTTTACTCTCTAGTTTCTTTCAATAGATCAAGGTTGGCTCGGAGCTGATCGAGATTTGTTTGGTCATCAAAGTTTTTCACCCGAAGTGACGGAAGCCTAATCTCTAATGGGATTACTGCCTTTGTTCCAAAAGCAAGGTTGAAAGGCATCTCTTTGGTGGGGACTCGAGACGTGGTTCTATATGCCCACAAAACACTGTAGAGCTCTTCAACTCACATGCCCTTTACTCAGTCTAGTCTTGCCTTCAGTCCCTGCAAAATTGTTCGGTTGGTTACTTTGGCCTCTCTGTTTGATCGGAGGTGTGCCACCGAAGTAAACCGGTGGTCGATTCCGAGCTTAGTGTAAAATTCTGTGAATTGGGCATTATCAAACTGACGCCCATTATCGGTGATGATCACTCGAGGGAGTCCGAATATAGAAATTATGGCCTTCCAAACAAAGTTTCAAGCTTTCACCTTGGTAATCCAAGCCACTAGCTCGACTTTTGCCCATTTGGTGAAGTAGTCCACCGCCACAAAGAAAAACTGGCACTGCCCGATTGCCTTTGAAAAAGGTCCAAGAATGTCGATTCCCCACTATGCAAATAATTAAAGGGCACTAATCGGTGTCAGCGACACAGCTAGTCATTATTGGATGCTTGCCTAGCATTGGTATTGGTTGCATCTCTTGACGATGTCGACAGTATCCTTTTGCAGGGTGGGCCAATAGTATCTTTGCCGTAAGATCTTGTAGGCCGAGGATATTCTCCCCAAGTGATTTCCACAGATGCCCTCATGCACTTTCTGAAGTGCATAATCTACCTCAGTCAGACAAAGGCATCTGAGGAGAGGTAATGAAAATGATCTCCAATATAACTTGTCATCAAGGAGAGCATTGTGGGAGGCTTGTCGCTTCATCCAGCAGGCTCCACCCTAGTCCATAGACAATTTTTCATCCTTCAAGAAGTCGACGAGGGGATCAATCTAGCTCGGCTCGGCAATAGTGTTTATCATGACCTCGGGCTCGTTGATGCTTGGCTTCTCCAGGACTTCGAAAGATGTAGCTTTGGTCGGGTCGACAATCTTCGAGGTGGCCAGTTTTGACAACAGGTCGACCCTTGCATTCTCCGTATAAGAAATCTAATGTATATCAAAGCTATGAAAGGCTAAAGTGATATCGTTTACCTTCTGTAGATATATGATCATCGATGGCCGCCGAGCTTCGAATTCTCTTCGAACTTGGCCGACGATCAATTGTGAGTCTTTGAAGACCTTCAACTGCTGGACCCATGCTCCGGAAAGCTTGAGCCTGGTGATGAGCACTTCATATTTAGCCTTCTTATTTAAGGTCGAAAACTTGAATCGCAGAGCGTACTCTATGATTACTCCATCTGGGCTTTAAAAAAAGTATGAGCCCAGCCCTACTGCCCCCTAGGTCTGATGACTCGTCTACGTGCAGGATCCATAACCACTCTGTGGTCTTTATTTTGGAGAGCTCGGCAGGATCTTCATTAGGGATGGTGCATTCCACCGGAAAGTATGCCAACCCTTGTGCCTTGATGGACGGCCCAGGTCGGTACTCCAAGTCGAATTCTTCGAGCTCCACTGCCCACTTCACTAACTAATCTGCATTTTTGGGCTTTCTTATAATTTGCCTCACTGGCTGGTCGGTCAAGATTGTGACTGAATGGGTCTAGAAATATGGGCGGAGCTTCCGAGCTGAGATGATGAGAGCATAAACCGCCTTCTCCAACTTAGAATATCTGGTCTTGGCATCTTGTAGGATCCTACTTGTGTAGTAGATCAGTTTCTGGCATCCTTCTTCCTCCTGCACCAAGATCACACTCACAGCAGAAGGAGAAACGACTAATTATAAGTAAAGCATTTCTCTAACTTATGGCTTGGTGAGGAAAGGCGATAGAGCTGAGGTACTTCTTTAGTTGGTCGAAGGCCTTTTGACACTCTTCGATCCATTGAAAGTTCTTTGGATGCTTTAGGATCTTGAAGAACGGAAGGCAGCACTCCACTGATTTGGAGACAAATCTTGCCAGCGCGGCGACCTGACTAGCCAGGCGCCGAATTTCTTTGACGGTCTTTGGGAGTTATATGTCCTGCACTGCTCAGATCTTCTCTGGATTTGCCTCAATGCCTCGCTGTGTCAATATGAAATCCAGAAATTTTCTTAAGACAACTCCGAAGGCGTACTTCGTCCTATTGAGCTTTATTTGGTACCTTTTGAGGGTCGCAAAAGTTTCCTCTAAGTCGGCTATGTGCTGCCCCATTACTTAGCTTTTTACGAGCATGTTATCCACATACACCTCCATGTTTCGGCCGATCTGCTCCTTGAAGATCTTATTGATGAGGTATTGGTAAGTTGCCCTTGTATTCTTTAAGCCAAAGGGCATTACCTTGTAGCAGTAGAGGCCTTGCTAGTGAGAAAGGTTGTTTTCTACTCGTCTTCGGATGTCTTTTGGATCTGGTTGTACCTAGAGATTGCATCTATGAAGGTTGGTAATTGATGTCCAAAGGTTGCATCTACGAGCTAATCAATCTTGGGGAGTGGAAAGCTGTCTTTCGAAAAAGCCTTATTCAGGTCGGTATAGTCGATGCAAACTTGCCATTTTTTGTTAGTTTTTTTTACAAGTACAATATTGGCTGACCAATCAGAATAGTTCACCTCGTGAACAAAACTGTTATCCAAGAGTTTGTCAACTTTTTGGTCGATGACTTGTTGTTTTTCTACGATGAAGTTTTTCTTCTTTTATTACACAAGTCGATGAGTTGGGTCCACATTGAGCTTGCGAACCAACACCTTGGAGCTTAAACCCGGCATGTTGTTGGGCCGACTAGGTGAAATCATCCGCATTGGCGTAGAGAAATTGATTACTTTACCTCGATTTTCTTCACTCAAGTTGGAGCTGATCCAAACAGTTTGGTCAGGCTCATATTTCTTTAAGGGAACCTGCGCCAACTCTTCGGCTAGTTCTCCTCGCTGCTCCTTCAGTTTGTCCCTTGTGTCCAATCCTTCTATCGGTAGGGTTTCTATGGATTTCTTTCTCTTGAGGGTAGCCATGTAGCATTGACGAGCTATCATCTAGTCACCTCAGATTTCTCCTACTCTACTCCTTGTGGGGAATTGCATGAGCAAGTGGTTGGTAGATACCACAGCCCTTTCTCCTCATAAATATGAGGTGGATTTATTGCTGGAAGACAATAGCCTCTAGCCAGCTTTTTTTTTTTCGGTTGAGCTGTTGAAGCTATTAGATGTATGCCCTAGAAGCCAATTTTGGCTGACACATTATTAATTCTAGGACATAATTTGTACTTGACTTTATTATTATTGAATAAATGAAAGGCATCTTTTTCATTCATATTGTTATTGTGTCTATGAATCGTCCAAGGAATTAATAAGATGATGATGCATATTCTCAAGAGTTGAGAATTTGAGCCATGTATCATTAGTGATTAATTTCTAAACGCTCCTGATCGATGGATCATCACGAGGACGGTGATCGATCCGATGAGATCAGTGCACACATTACTTTCCCTATGGATGGACAAGACTTAAGTCCACGGTGTGGAGACACTGAAGTAATAGTGCAGGTGCTTGTTAGAGAACAAGGGTACTGAGCGTGACCAATACAAGAAGTCACTTGGATGTCTATCCACTCGTCAGTGACTTACTTGATGTTGCAGTAGTGTGACTGGTCCTTTGACCTGCGGTGCTTCGGCCACTCACAGTGAGGTTATTGTAGTTTGACTGCACACATGCATGGTCTCTAGCCATATGTGTTGACCCCCTAATGGATTTTGATGAATACAAAACACTAGAGTAAAATTCCATTATATCTTAACAATTCAATTGAGAAATTCATGTGTTTTACTTAGAATATTGTTAAGAAATGTCTAGGCAAGTTCCCATAATTTTTATGAATTTATTGAAGAATATTTTGAGCTAAAGAAAAAGTTCAGGGACAGCCGAGACGTCTCCTGATAGTTTCAGAGACGTCTCTGGCACAAACAGGAAGAACTGGCACACTTGGAGACGTCCCCGGCACCTGCCGAGTCGTCCCCGCGTTAGCGGAGTCGACTCTCTCAGTGGCGGCAGAAAGACGTTTTTCAAGGGATATGCGCGAGACGTCCCCGCTGTACGCGGAGTCATCCCCGCAAGCAAAAAGGAGACTTCCCGAGTCGTCCCCAAGATGGCGGAGACGGCTCTCTCAGGGTTTTCCAGAGAATGGTTTCTGCGGTGATAAGGAAGCGGAGTCGACCCTGAGATAGCGGAGACGTCCCCATGCATAAAGTGCAGACAAGCCGAGACGTCCCCTGAAAGAGCGGAGTCGACTCTCTCAGGGAATTCTAGAGGACATATTTTTCAAAGATAAAGAAGCGGAGTCGTCCCCACTCAAAAAGTGCAGACAAGCCGAGACGTCCCCGTAATGTGCCGAGTCGACCCCAGATAAAGTAAAAAGTAAAATCCTATAGGCGAGACGTCTCTCGCTGTAGCAGAGACGTCCCCGGAGCGCCTGGGACGCGACTGACAGCTTTTCAGGTTTGGTTTGAATTTCAAATCCTTCTCTTTTTGTTTCTAACGGCTATATTTGCTTTTTGGGCTATAAAAGGGACCTCTTAAGTGGTTCTCAACAACTCTTCACCAACCCAAAAGCAAAATCATTCAAGAGAGAAAAGTTCAAGAGAGTGAGAGCATTAAAGTGTAGAAATCAAGTGCATTCAAGGTTCTCTTGTGATTTCAAGCTCAACCGCTCTCGTACGCTCGGGATTCAAAGCTCACACTCGATCCTACGCACTCCACATCGGAAGAATCAACATCTCCCACGCTTCCAACGGCAAAAAGATTCTTCCGGGTTAAATTGTTCATAATTGATATATTTGCTTTTTAGAGCTTTTATTCTCTTTTGTAAACTCTTTGATTGTAGTGCTTGTTCAAGTCAAGGGACTTGGAACAAGGGAAAGGCGTCCCAAGCCTAAGAGAAATTGGGGGTTTAGGGTTTGTTGTGAGCCCGGTGTAAAACAACGAGTTGGGTAGTAAACTCGCAAAACTACTGTACTGTAATCTTGGATTATAGTGGAAATACCCAAAGGCGCTTTGGGGAGTGGATGTAGGAGCGGTGGAAGCTCCGAACCACTATAAAACCGTGTGTTTGTGATTGTCTCTTCTCATCCCACTATCATTACCTTATTTCATATATTTGTGTGTTTTATTTTTAATTAGCCGAAGAGTTTTAAAACACCCAATTCACCCCCCTCTTGGGTGACCATCTCTGGGCAACAAGTGGTATCAGAGCTGGTGCTCTGTGTATTTCTTGAAAGACCTAACCGTCTTAGCCAAAGATCTAGATGGGAACACCCTTTAACAATGTTCCTGCCGAGGGGCAAGCAACCAATAGACCTCCACTCTTCAATGGGACAAATTATACCTATTGGAAGACTAGAATGAAAATCTTCATTCAAGCACAAAACTATGCCTTGTGGAGGGTTATAGTCAAGGGACCACAAGAACCATCACATGTGGTTAATGGCATTCGAGTTCCCAAACCTGAGGAGGATTGGGATGAGAATGATGATAGGATGGCTCAACTCAATTCTAGAGCCATGAACTCACTATTTTGTTCTTTAGATGTAAATGAGTTCAATAGAGTCTCTACATGTAGTTCCGCCAAGGAAATATGGGATAGGCTTGAAGTTACCCATGAGGGTACAAATCAAGTCAAAGAGTCCAAAGTGAACATTCTAGTTCACAAATATGAATTGTTTAAGATGGAACCTAATGAAACCATCACATGCATGTTTACTCGCTTTACCGATATAATTAATGGTCTAAAGAGTTTGGGTAAATCTTATACTAACCCGGAAACTTGTGAGTAAAATTCTCAGGTCTTTGCCGAAAGCATGGGAAGCAAAGGTCACGGCAATCGTAGAAGCCAAAGACCTCAACACTTTGGGATTAGAACAACTACTGGGCTCATTGATGACGCATGAGCTCACAATGAAGCAACATGAAGAAGAGTTGCCGAAGAAAAGGACAATCGCACTCAAAGCTACTTCAAGTGTGTGTGAAGAAGAGAGTAGTGAGAGTGAAGAAGAAAGCCAAGATGAGGACTTGGGCTTGATAGTAAGAAAATTTAAGAAATTCATGAGAAGAAAGAAACCTTTCCCAAGAAAGAAATTTGGAGGGAGAAATGATTGGGAAAAAGAAAAGGAAAAAGAAAGAGACCCAATCATATGCTATGATTGCAAGAGACCGGGACACGTTCGTTCCAAATGCCCTCAACAAAAGAAGTATTTTGGAAAGGAGAAGAAGAAGGCATTAAAGGCAACATGGGATGATAGTGACACATCATCCTCCGAGGAAGAAAAGGAAGAGACCACCAATTTGTGCTTCATGGCATTTGAAGACGATGAGGTATGTCAAAACCCAACTATAAATTTTACTTTAGAAGAATTATATGAGGCTTTTCAAGAACTTATGGGTGATTGTAGTATGTTAGGAGCAAAGAATAAAGAATTAAAAGCCTCTAATCAAAAACTAAAGGAAGATATTGAAAATCTATTAAATAAAAAGGAGAGCATTAAAAATATTAACACTATTGACCTAGAAATCAAAAACTCAAAACTTAACATTGAAAATGAAAAGGCAAATACACTAATTAAGGAATTAAATCTACAAGTAAAATCCCTATTCGATAATAATACCTCACTTGCACAAAATGTTGAATCTCTTAAAAAAGATAAGGAAGAACTAGTTAAAGAAAATTTGAATCTCAAGAATGAGGTACATAAGTACAAACCAATTGTTGAAAAATTCACACAAAGCTCTGAAAAATTAAATCTCATTCTTTCAAATCAAAGAGCTGTTTTCAATAAAGCCGGATTAGGATATAAAACTAATAAACAACAAAAGTATCTAAAGAATTTCTTTGTAAAAGCAAAAGATGTAAAAACTGAAAAACCTACATGCTTTCATTGTGGAAAGAATGGACATAAAGCCTACTCTTGTATTCAAAGAAAAATCCAAACTAACAAGAGTACATTTGTGAAAGCCAAAAACATAACTAAAGTATGGGTGCCTAAGGGAACCAACCACACTAACCACGAAGGATCCAAGAAAACTTGGGTACCTAAGAGCTTCACATGATCATTTTGCAGGTATGCCTTGCAGCCGGAAATAAAAAGAGAATGTGGTATCTTGATAGCGGTTGCTCAAGGCATATGACCGGTGACAAGAGTCTCCTCGTCACCTTGGAATCAAAAGAAGGAGGATTAGTCACATTTGGAGACAATGCTAAAGGACGAATTATTGGTGTTGGTAAAATCTCCATATCACCCTCCTCATTTATTGATAATGTATTGTTAGTTAATGGACTAAAACATAATTTATTAAGTATAAGTCAATTTTGTGACAAGGGCTTTAAAGTGTCATTTGAATCGTCACTATGCATAATTAGTAGTCCAATTGATAATGAGATCATACTCACAGGACATAGGCATGGAAATGTTTACATGGTAGATCTTGATGATCTCACCATGAAGGATGGCCAATGTCTTGTAGCCATGAATCCCAAAGTCAATGAGACTAGTTGGTTATGGCATCGTAGGTTAGGGCATGCTAGCATGGATTTAATCTCTAAATTAATTACAAAGGATCTAGTCAAAGGGCTACCAAAAATAGACTTTGAAAAGAATAAAATTTGTGCTGCATGTCAATTAGGGAAACAAACAAGAAGTTCCTTTAAGTCTAAGAACATAGTTTCAACATCAAAACCCTTAGAACTAATTCACATGGATTTGTTTGGACCCACTAGAACTACTAGTCTAGGGGGTAAGAAATTTGGTCTTGTAATTGTTGATGATTTTTCACGTTTTACATGGGTTTCATTTCTTGCACATAAAGATGAGTCCTTTCCCGCTTTTATTAAGTTTCATAATAGAGTTTCGAATGAACTCAATCTTAAACTAAAAGCAATTAGGAGTGATCATGGTACCGAGTTTGAAAATCAGTATTTTGAAAAATTTTGTGAAGAAAATGGTATCAATCACAACTTCTCGGCACCTAGGACACCTCAACAAAACGGGGTGGTAGAAAGGAAGAATCGCACACTAGCAGATATGGCTCGTACCATGTTGTGCGAATCGGATCTACCAAAGTATTTTTGGGCTGAAGCAATAAATACCTCATGTTATATTTTAAATCGTGCTTTAGTTAGATCCATCTTAAAGAAAACACCTTATGAGTTGATAAAAAGTAAGAAACCAAATATAAGTTATTTTCATGTTTTCGGTTGTCGATGCTTTATTTTAAACAATGGAAAGGACAATCTCAGTAAATTTAGTGCTAAATCAGATGAGGGGATCTTCTTAGGTTATTCCTCATCTAGTAGAGCATACAGGGTCTTCAACAAGAGAACTCTCGTTGTTGAAGAATCTATTCACGTTGTTTTTGATGAAACTAATGGAGATTCTTCTAGAAAAGAAGAAGATGGTGATGCAGGTATACTTGAAGACCGAATGAAGGAATTCTCCATACAAGACAAACAACATGAGGATGAGGTCAAGGAAGATACAAATCAGCAAGATGAAGAAGGTCAACCTCCATCAAAAAATCAAGATCTTCCTAAAGAATGGAGGTATGCACATGGTCATCCAAAGGATCTAATCCTTGGTGATCCTTCACAAGGTATAAGAACTAGATCCTCTTTAAGAAACATTAGTAATTATCTTGCTTTCGTTTCACAAATAGAGCCTAAATCACTAGAAGAAGCTGAAAAAGATGATAATTGGATGAATGCTATGCAAGAGGAATTAAACCAATTTGAAAGAAATGAAGTTTGGACTCTAATAAAAAGACCCCCTAATGTTTCAATTATAGGCACCAAGTGGGTGTATAGAAATAAACTAGATGAAGATGGAATAGTATTAAGAAACAAAGCTAGGCTAGTGGCCAAAGGATATAATCAGGAGGAAGGAATAGATTTTGATGAAACTTTTGCTCCTGTTGCTAGATTAGAGGCTATTAGACTGCTTTTAGCATATGCATGCTTCATGGATTTTAAACTCTATCAAATGGATGTAAAAAGTGCATTCTTAAATGGCTATATAATGGAGGAAGTTTATGTAGGACAACCTCCAGGTTTTGAAAATCACTTACATCCAGATTATGTGTATAAATTGCATAAAGCATTGTATGGACTTAAGCAAGCTCCTAGGGCATGGTATGAAAGATTAAGTAATTTTCTAATTGAGAACAAATTTAAGAGAGGAAATGTGGACAAAACCCTCTTTATTAAAAGAAAAGAAAATGACTTATTGCTTGTACAAATTTATGTGGATGATATAATTTTTGGTGCTACTAATGATAGTCTTTGTCAAGAATTTGCCAAGCTTATGCAGGGAGAATTTGAAATGAGCATGATGGATGAGCTCAACTTCTTCCTTGGGCTGCAAATAAAACAATCAGAGGAAGGCATCTTCATCAGTCAGTCCAAGTATATCAAAGAAATGTTGGAGAAATTCAAGATGAAGGATGCAAAAGAAATCAGCACACCCATGGGCTCAAGTTGCAAGCTTGACAAAGATGAAAAAGGTAAAAGTATAGACTGCAAATTGTACAGAGGTATGATAGGCTCTTTACTTTACCTTACTGCTAGTAGACCAGATATATTATTCAGTGTTTGTATGTGTGCTAGATACCAAGCATGTCCTAAGGAATCACACTTGCAAGCTGTTAAAAGAATTTTTAGATATCTAGTAGGGACATCTAATGTAGGCTTATGGTACTCTAAACAATCTGATATAAACTTAATTGCATATTCCGATGCTGATTTTGCCGGGTGCAAACTCGACAGAAAAAGCACAAGTGGCACATGTCAATTCTTGGGTGCCAACTTGGTTTCTTGGTTTAGCAAGAAACAAAATTCAGTTGCCTTGTCCACAGCTGAAGCTGAGTACATTGCAGCCGGAAGCTGTTGTGCCCAAGTTCTTTGGATTAAGCAACAACTTGAAGACTTCGGTATTAAAATGGACAATATACCAATTAAGTGTGATAATACAAGTGCAATCAACTTAACAAAAAATCCTGTCCAACACTCTAAGTCAAAGCATATAGAGATTAGGCATCATTTTATTAGGGATCATGTGCTGAAAAATGATGTGGTGATTGAATATGTATGTACTGAAAATCAATTAGCTGATATCTTTACAAAGCCCCTTTGTAAAGATAGATTCAATTTCTTAAGGAATGCTTTGAGCTTGTATGGTCCTAGCAAATGAATTGAACTTGTATTGCATTGCTTTGCTACTCGAACTAGTAATCCACCTCAAGGCAAACATAAGTGAAAACATAAATTCATCTAAGCTAAATGACGAACTGTTTGACTTTCCGGAGGATGGTTACCCTCCCTTGGACTCTTTATAGAGATATTTTCAGAGCCTATATCATGGATATTCGAAATTTGGTCAAACATTCCTCATTTCAACATTAATAAGTTAAAAATCATTATCAAATCATTATAAGATGTAATATTAAGGGGGAGGATCACAAACAAATTCACTCTGTGTTTATCAAAAGAAATCATGATTGATTAGGGTGATTAAACAAAAATTTTGGAAATGCAGTCTGAATTTTTTTTTGTGCCGGAGACGTCTCTGGCAAGTCGCCGAGACGTCCCCCCAGGGGGAGACGTCTCGCCTTAGTCGCGGAGACGTCTCGGGGACCGAATGAGGACTTTTTAAATAGGTCGAAATCGCTCGAGCCGACTCGAGCTTTCTCCCTCATTCCCGACCAAAACGGAAAGCCCTAGCCTCCATTTGCTCTCAACCTCAAAACCTAGCTTCCATTTGCCCTAAATCGCAAACCCTAGCATCCATGGCACCAAAGAAAGCTAGGACAACCCGTGGGAGGCGACCTAGAGTAGCGGGCGACGGTGAGGAACGGCGGGAAGAACCCTCCGCGCCTTCTCCTCCGGTTGCTCCGCCAACCACGACGATTTCCTGTGCAAATCGCACAGTCACGACTGGTAGGTACATCGATTTTTCCTTTCTAGATCATGAGGGGTTCTCTATTGGAGAGAGACTCCGAGCCCAAGGGTGGGAGCACCTTTGCACCCTCAAAACCTCAACCTACCCCGGCCTTGTTAGAGAAATGTTTAGTGATATGGCCTTAGGGGACTTAGGGTACACTGCATATGTCCGAGGGACATTGGTAGAAATTAATGAGGATGTCCTATCCACTGTCCTACAAATTCCTAAGGACGGTGAGGCACCGACCTCACATCCCCAAAGGGAAATAGCCCTAAACTTGATTCTAGGAAGAGAGGACTGCGGCCCTCTTGATGTTGTCTACTCCCAGGACCTAAATGCAGAAATGAGACTTCTTTTAAGCATTGTCAATCGGGTCCTATTTCCTAAAACCGGTCGCTTCGATTTTGTTTCGGAGCGAGATTTAGTTATAATGCACCATATCCTACAAGGGATCCCCCTAAACCTCCCTAGACTCATGCTAAATTACATTGCCCAATGTCATAGGTATTCTAGGTTTAGTATACCCTATGGCATGATCTTTACCTTAATATTTAAACACTTCAAGGTTCCCATTCCACCAAATGAACCTGCAAAGGCCCTAAGAAACACCGACTATTACAATGAGGGCTCAATGAGAAGAATGGAATTTCACAAGATAGATGGGTCGTGGGTCAAGGTTCCAAAAAGAAAAGCACAAACCATAGAGCCTGAAATCCCACATCATGAGTCTGACCATCACTCTCCTCCACCTAGCCACATGGACATCCCTGATATTCCCTCCAGCTCAGCTGGACCTTCCACATCCATGCCACCACCTCCTCCAGTCAGTGGGACCTCCTTCCTATCAGAGGAGCAGATGCACACCTTAGCATCTGTCATTTGTCAGCAGATGAGGGAGGAGATGAGATCCATGATGACTGCGGAGCTGGCCCCCATCAGACAAGAGCTGAAAGATATTAAAGCTCAAATTGAAGCCCAAGAGCAACAAATAATTGGGGTGGGTGCCACCGAAACCTGCAGATCATTAGAGCTCAAGGACAGCTTGAAGGCCATTTCCAAGAGCCTCAAAGAATTGACAAAGCCAGATGGCAATGTGGGCACCTTAGTTGCCCAACTTAGAGGCAGAATTGAGATGGCAACCTTAGAGTTTGAAGCACTTGTGGCAGGTTTCCACAAGTCACAGGGAGATCACTTTAAGACCCTCATGGATTCTATCAATGGTTTCATAGATGCAGCCTGTAAGGCTTATGCACAAAGTACAACTGGTAGGCACCATGAGGAACGACGCCGATGATGGATATCCAGTAGGATCTTCTTTTTGTAAATCCTAGGCCATTTTGAAACACTTTTGTATTAGAAATCAATACTTGTAATGATTTCTTCTTTTTGACTATGTAATGACTTCAAAATCTCACAATGATACATGAATACAATCCCTTTTTGAAAAATGTGTGTACATTGCCATTTCTGTGGATGTGTTTCTGTGAATATGAATGTGCCTCTTGATGTGTCATAAGAATCTCAAAACATACATTAAGTATTTAAATTTGGCACAACTTATCAAAGCATATGAAACAGGGGGAGCACAACCTGAATATCAAAGGGGGAGTAAAATGAATGCTGAATTCTACTATAAATTGAGTCTTAAGCACCTAAGGATAATTTGTCCCCTTCATTGTTGATGACAAAAAGGGGGAGTGGTGGTATCAATATTGTAAGGGGGAGTAGAGGTATCAATATTGTAAGGGGGAGTAGAATATTGAAATATGAATATTGAAAGATATGGATATTGAAAGGGGGTGTAGAATATTGAATATGGTTATTGAAGAATATTGAAATATGAATATTGAAAGATATGGATATTGAAAGGGGGTGTAGAATATTGAATATGGTTATTGAAGAATATTGAAATATGAATATTGAAAGATATGGATATTGAAAGGGGGTGTAGAATATTGAATATGGTTATTGAAGAATATTGATTTTTAAGATAATTGCCCTTCCGGAAAAGAAAGGGGGAGTCAAAAAGAATATAGCTTTCAATTATCTTCAGCATCAATATTTCATTCTAACTTGATTCAAATTCAGTTCATATGATAAAATCATTTAAGAACTATAAAGATCAATCCTATGCACAAGGAAATTTGAGTGATGCACATTGTATCTAGTTCAAATCAAAACATTATACTTGTATATCTGATCAATACTGTGTATATGTTTAAATTTCAAATTTTGCATATACTCAGTGTTTTGTCATCATCAAAAAGGGGGAGATTGTTGACCCCCTAATGGATTTTGATGAATACAAAACACTAGAGTAAAATTCCATTATATCTTAACAATTCAATTGAGAAATTCATGTGTTTTACTTAGAATATTGTTAAGAAATGTCTAGGCAAGTTCCCATAATTTTTATGAATTTATTGAAGAATATTTTGAGCTAAAGAAAAAGTTCAGGGACAGCCGAGACGTCTCCTGATAGTTTCAGAGACGTCTCTGGCACAAACAGGAAGAACTGGCACACTTGGAGACGTCCCCGGCACCTGCCGAGTCGTCCCCGCGTTAGCGGAGTCGACTCTCTCAGTAGCGGAGTCGACTCTCTCAGTGGCGGCAGAAAGACGTTTTTCAAGGGATATGCGCGAGACGTCCCCGCTGTACGCGGAGTCGTCCCCGCAAGCAAAAAGGAGACTTCCCGAGTCGTCCCCAAGATGGCGGAGACGGCTCTCTCAGGGTTTTCCAGAGAATGGTTTCTGCGGTGATAAGGAAGCGGAGTCGACCCTGAGATAGCGGAGACGTCCCCATGCATAAAGTGCAGACAAGCCGAGACGTCCCCTGAAAGAGCGGAGTCGACTCTCTCAGGAAATTCCAGAGGACATATTTTTCAAAGATAAAGAAGCGGAGTCGTCCCCAAACAAGCGGAGTCGTCCCCACTCAAAAAGTGCAGACAAGCCGAGACGTCCCCGTAAAGTGCCGAGTCGACCCCAGATAAAGTAAAAAGTAAAATCCTGTAGGCGAGACGTCTCTCGCTGTAGCAGAGACGTCCCCGGAGCGCCTGGGACGCGACTGACAGCTTTTCAGGTTTGGTTTGAATTTCAAATCCTTCTCTTTTTGTTTCTAACGGCTATATTTGCTTTTTGGGCTATAAAAGGGACCTCTTAAGTGGTTCTCAACAACTCTTCACCAACCCAAAAGCAAAATCATTCAAGAGAGAAAAGTTCAAGAGAGTAAGAGCATTAAAGTGTAGAAATCAAGTGCATTCAAGGTTCTCTTGTGATTTCAAGCTCAACCGCTCTCGTACGCTCGGGATTCAAAGCTCACACTCGATCCTACGCGCTCCACATCGGAAGAATCAACATCTCCCACGCTTCCAACGGCAAAAAGATTCTTCCGGGTTAAATTGTTCATAATTGATATATTTGCTTTTTAGAGCTTTTATTCTCTTTTGTAAACTCTTTGATTGTAGTGCTTGTTCAAGTCAAGGGACTTGGAACAAGGGAAAGGCGTCCCAAGCCTAAGAGAAATTGGGGGTTTAGGGTTTGTTGTGAGCCCGGTGTAAAACAACGAGTTGGGTAGTAAACTCGCAAAACTACTGTACTGTAATCTTGGATTATAGTGGAAATACCCAAAGGCGCTTTGGGGAGTGGATGTAGGAGCGGTGGAAGCTCCGAACCACTATAAAACCGTGTGTTTGTGATTGTCTCTTCTCATCCCACTATCATTACCTTATTTCATATATTTGTGTGTTTTATTTTTAATTAGCCGAAGAGTTTTAAAACACTCAATTCACCCCCCTCTTGGGTGACCATCTCTGGGCAACAATATGGGTCCATGCAGTGTAGATTGGCTGCAGTAGGTTCACTGTAGGAGTAGGATATGCACCTATAAGGAATCTATCGACCTTGATAGATAAGGAGAGATCCTATGTGATTTATAAGACTGAGTTCGTAAGACCTCGGCCGGAGCAGTATGCACAGTGTAAAAAGAGTTTTCCACTCTCGAACTTAAGTCGAATAAATCTTCACATATGACAGACGATGGGATTTGACGAGTTGTCCATGACCTCCGTACTGTAGGGATCCACGATAGTAGGACTGTATCACATATTGACTGCACCTAGAGGTTCACCATTCTATTCTGCTGGGTAGCCACTACATGCTGCTAGGTGTCACTGGTGGATGGTGGGACTCACAGGGATTATCTCGATGATCGATTAACCCTAATGAGTAGAGTTGGAATCGTTCCAATCCATTGAAAGGAGTTTTCAATGATATTGTGATAGAGATCACAATATATCTTACTACCAGTCAGAATAGAACCTATGGGGTCACACACACTAGAAGTATTGACCGATCCGATGGTTGGAAAGTGATTATGAATCACGAGTAATCAATTCGATTGATAATAAGTTGAAGAAGGAATGGGAATTGATTAATTAGACTTAAAACACGAATCCTACTTCGAGTAGGATTCCTAGAGTCCTAATTGGATTAGGACTGGGAATCCTAATTGGAGTAGGACTAGGATTCCTACTTGGAGTAGGATTCCTACAATCCTAATTAGATTAGGAGATTTGAATTAAAATTGGATTTCTACTTGGAATAGGATTTCTAGAGTCCTAATCGAATTAGGACTTCGGATTCAAATTAGAGTCCTAGTTGGATTAGGACTAAAATTAAACAAGTCCTAATTGGATTAGGATTTCTTAAGTCATAATTAATTATTAATCTAATGAATCAACATGACTCCTAATTGGGTTAGGATTGAAGAGTTCAATAGAGTCATGGTTCATTCAAGTTCTAATTGGATTAGGACTAGCATAGATTGAACCCGATTGATTCATGATTTGGTTAATCCTAATTAGATTAGGACTAAACCATGAGAAGGACACCTAATCCTCCTTAGAGGAGGATTAGGTTAACCAAGTAAGAGGGGCATAAGCCCCTCTCCTCTTGGTTGGTGCGGCATGAAGAGAGGGAGCCGGCGCCCCCTCTTGGAAATAAGTCAAGGGCTCCTAACTTGTAGGAGCCCTTTATGACTTTAAAAAGGGAGGTGGGCGGCTGACCTAGGGCATCATTAGAAGCCCTCCTCCTCTCCAATTCGTGGCCACCCTTCTCTCCTCTTGGATCAGCCGCAAGTAAGAAGGAAAAGGGCCTTGATAGTCTTCTTCTTCCTCCTTCGTTTGGGATTCAACACAAGGAAAAGGAAAGGTTGCATCTAGCCTTTTGGATCTTCTCCCTTGATCCTTTCATCTTCTTCCTCCTCCCTCTATCATTCAAGAGTTGAAGTAAAGGGAGGTGATCAGCCATCAAAGTAATCTCTGCAAGGGAGCTAGTACCCCGGGGAGATAGAGAGCTTGGATTGGTCCTCTGCTTCGTGTGGATACCCGTAGAGGCCGGGCACTTGAACGGCTTCAAGCGAACCTTCATCCAAAAACCACGATCATCAGTTTGCGGTGATCATCTACCCGCACAAGGTGAAGATCTGATATTCCTAAAGGTTCTAAATGTTTTAATTCTTATCTATCTACGAACGGTTTCTTGAAACACGTTCATGCGATGAACGTCGATCCCGCTTATGCCGATTCCGCTGCCATCTGAATTTTTTTGAATTTTCTGCGGCATGGGCGGGTTCCCAACAGTGGTATCAGAGCCTAGGCTTCATAGATTAAGGTAAGAATTAATTATCTAAAGGCATCTTAGATCTGAAAATTGAAGGATTATGCGTGCTGAAAATTTCTGCATGCAGATTTTTCAGGGTTGCTGAATTTTTGTATGCTGATTTTTATGTGATAAGATGATGATTCTAATTGCATTGTTAATGAGATTACAAAGTTTAGAATCATGATTAGCATGATCAGCAACCTATGTCATAACATAATCAATTAATTCTCAGATCTGAAAATTATAATTGCTGCATATGGTGATGATCATAGGATTCAAACCCTTTTGGTATCAAATGTAATGACCTGCGATGTGATCTGTAATGTCATGTAATTTTTCAGATGCTTGCATGCATCTTATTTGATATTTTGAGAGGCCTGCGTGCCTCCTAAAAGGAAGATGTAATTTATTATTATTTTTATTTTATATCTGGTTGTATTTCTGTGATGTGATGTACGTCAACGATCAAGTTGAAGATGATGCATGAGATGAACAGGGGTCTAAGCGGTTGATGGCGATTGGATCAAGAGTTGGTCAAGGATCGAATCAAGGAGGCTTGGAACCAATTCAAGAGTTGAAGACCAATTGATCGATTGACGTGCATGTGCTTGTAATACGACCTAATTAGAATCCATGATCATCACCCATTTAAAGTTTAGTTTTACTTAATGCTACGATTATAACTGCCTGTGATGTGCCGTTTGCATGTGATGTGAATGAAAGCGGGGTAGATAGGTTTACATGTGATGTAGCAAACCCAATTGAGACCTAAATTAAAACCTCCTTAATCAAGTCGAGAGTGAACCAACATGAGCAAGTCATATTAGATTAATTGATCTAATTGGTGTCTAGGAAAGCATGAAAGGTGGTTACTTAATTAGGACCTTACTCTCTGAGAAAGGGGAGCCTCCCACCTGCTTACCTGGCCAATTGTTCGATTACCTCTTATGAAGAGCTCAAGTTGCAAACACTAAGACCTGATTAACCAATATTAAGTCAATAGGTCTTCCACTGTAGTAGAGCTACTAAGGTCTTTCTGATGTTGATTTGTCTCGGCTGGATACAGTGGTCAAGTTGCATCGGGGGGCTGGACCTCTCTATAGACATGAGATGTTATAGGATAAAGGTGGGGTTGGGCACCAATAACTGTTAGGTGAGGACCCAATGACGACTTTATTTCTACGGTTATACGGTGGGTCTGACTTAACTAAGAAATGAGACCAATAACTGTTAGGTGAGGTCTTCATGGCTTAGAGACCAAGTTGCACTGCAACATGCTTGAGAAGCATTGTACAAGAGTTGTACACTCATCCATCTATGTGTCACCAATAACTGTTAGGTGAGGTGCCATGTAGATTGGTGAGACCGCAGTACCTACTAGAAACCCTAGTCGCCTAGGATTTCCGTTTTTCTACCAGGAGAGTGTGAGGAATTCGAGAAAATAGTGGGAGGTACATTTGTTCTAAAAGACCTTAGAACAGATTAAGGATCAAGTACAAAAGTCTAACTAGAATCTTTACTCTCTGCAGATCATAATATCAGCCTCAAACCCTTTGACTCGTATTCTTGAGACCAACCGATTGACCGGTACCAATTACAGAGACTGGCTTAGGAATCTCAAAATTGTTCTGAGTTGCGAGAAAATAGGCTATGTGCTCGACAATGACATCCCCGCGTTACCAGTACGTCCGACCGCTGATCAGCGTACGACGCATGAGAAGTGGACAGACGATGACACTAGGGTCAAGTGCTATATCATGGCATCCATGTCCAATGAACTACAATGCCAGCATGAAAATATGAAGACTGCTAGGGACATACTGGCACACCTGCCAGATTTGTATGGTGAGCAGAGTCGCACAGCTCGTTTTGAAGTGTCCAAGAGGCTCTTCAAAGCAAAGATGCGCGAGGGACAGTCCGTCCATGATCACGGTCTGACTATGATCAAGGACCTAGAGGAGCTTGAGAAGCTCGGTATGAACATGCACAAGGAATTGCAAGTAGATCTGATCCTTTAATCCCTTCCTGATTCATTTGGTCAGTTTATAGTAAACTACCACATGAATAAGATTGAATGCACTAAGACTGAACTAATAAATATGTTGGTAACTGCTGAGGGAGCCTTGAAAGGTTCAAGGGGCAATGTCCTTGCTGCTGAGTTGACTTTTGGTTCCAAGAGAAAGTCTACTTGGAAGAAAAAGAAGCCTGCGAAGAAGCAGAAGAAAGACAAGAAGCCAAAGAAGGAAGTTCAAAAGAAAAAGGCCAATGACAAAGGAAAATGTTTCCACTGCAATGTCGACGGCCACTGGAAGAGGAACTGTCCTTCATACCTCGAGAGCCTGAAGAACAAGAAAGGTGACACACCTTCAGAAGGTATAGACTTGCTCATAATTGAAACTGTTGCCCAAGGTGACAACTCAAGAGGGGGGGGAGTGAATTGGGTTTTTCTAAATTTTAGTGCTTTTTAAAAACTTTCGTAATTAAGTGCGGTGGATGCTTACTTAGGTTATTTGAGTGAGTTAAGCTAATACAAGAATAGAAGATAAAGCAAGGGAAAATGAAAGCACAAACACAATGCAAACACACCAATATATAGTGGTTCGGTGCTCTCCTTAGCACCTACGTCCACTTCCCAAGCGTACCCTTGGGAATTCACTATAATCTCACGGATTACAGTTGGATTGTTTTTCGGGCTCACAATCCAAAAACCTTGTTGGTTTTACGGGCTCACCAACGAACCTATACAACTTTGGTTTTCCGGGTTCACCAAAAACCTTGTTGGTTTTGCGGGCTCACCAACAAACCTATACAACTTTGGTTTTCCGGGTTTACCAAAAACCTTTGTTGGTTTTGCGGGCTTACCAACGAACCTTTACAAAGTATTTAAAACAAATGAAAAGAAAAGATTTAAACTCCTAAATGAGCATATAAAGCAATATGAACTACAAAGAAGAGTTAGAAAGAAATTATCGCTTTGAAGTGGCTTCTCTCTTCTTTGTCAAGGATGCTTCACTCTTCAAGGGAGGATGGAGCTCTTGATGACTCTTTGAATCTGCTCAACCCCTTTCTTTTGACTCTTGAATGAAGCACTTGGATGAAGCTTGCCTTGCTAGGGTTCTCTCTTGAATGCACTTGATGTATTTTCCCAAAAGCTTGCTTCCTCTGATGAATACTCCCTCTTAAATACTTCTCCAACATCCAAATAGTCCTTTCTGACCGTTGGATTGAAGAAACTAGCCGTTTATAGCCGTTGGGAGTCCAAAAAGCATTTCTGCACAACTAGCCGTTATGTTCAACCCGTGTTTGGGTCGGCTCAACCTGTCCTTGGGTCGACCCAACTTTGCCTTGGGTCGACTCAACCATTTCTTGGGTCGACCCTCTCAGTAACCACAGAAACCTCAATTTCAGCCTTTCTTCCCATGGGTCGACCCAACCATTCTTTGGGTCGACTCAAAGTTCACTTGGGTCGACTCAAATTCTTCTTGGGTCGACCCTCTCAGTAATTCCAGAGAACCGTTTTCTGTCTGTCTTTCTGTCTTGCCCTTTGGGTCGACCCTCTCAGAGTTTGGGTCGACTCAAGCTTGGGTCGACTCAACCACTGTGTGGGTCGACCCTCTCAGTGAATCCAGAGAGCATTCTTCCTTTGCGTTTTGAGGTTCTTTGGAGGTTGGGTCGACTCATGCTTACCTTGGGTCGACCCAACTCACTGTTCATTTGTGCTGTTTTTGCAGGAGTGTGCCAGATGATTCCTAGATGTGCCGGGGTCGACCCAATCAACCTATGGGTCGACTCAATCCACACTTTGCTGCATTCTCAAGGTTAGATTCATCCAAATGAACAAGACCATACATATATTTTCAATTAAACAAATGTACTGAGAGTAATGAACTTATAAATGAAGTATCAATTTAACTTATAGCATGCTCTAGATAATTACTTGTTAATCATCAAAATAACACTATCATCCTCAATCTCCCCCTTTTTGATGATTACAAAATAAAGAGTATAAGCCTATTGATACTTGTCTTTAAAATCAGTTTATAAAAGGGATTGAATTTCAGAATTTCAGCTTTTCATATATACTTGTGAAATCTCCCCCTATATTATTCAAAATTTGCCAATTTGACTTTTTGAATGACTCCCCCTTTCATTTATAATTCATTAGCAATGAAACTTCAAAAATTTGAGATATCATATGAGTTTCAGGTTATGTATCGGGGTGCGAGAGGAGCGTGCCAAGTTCTGAATTATGATAGAAATTTTTGATCTGATGATTTTCATTGTTACAAATTGCTCCCCCTTAGATATATAAGCTTTCTTATATGATTTTCAATTTGTTTGCCCATTTATTTCTCTTTTCGTTTCATAACTTCTTTACTCACTCTTTCTCACAAAGTTAATACTCTTTCTTTAAACACTATCTTTACTTCTCCCAAAATTAATACTCTTTCTTAACTTCTCAAATGAAATACTTTTTCTTTTCTTAAAGTGAATATTCTATCTTTTCTTCTCCCCCTTTATATACTCTTTTCTTCTCTTCTCCTTTATATACTCTTTCTTTCTCTTCTCCCCCTTTTTGTTATCATCAAAAACATATATATGGGAAAAAATGCAATTAAGAACAAACTTCAGACTTCATTGATCACAATAGGAACATTTTAGTATATCAAAAGCAAAAGCAAATACAATACTCCTCAATCAAAGTTTAAAGATGCATGATAACCACCAAATACATATGAGAACTAGATACATATCCTAGTCTCTAAATAAGATCGTGAGACTCTCCCGGATCGCTTGGCTACGGCTCTCTCGGGTCCCATTTCTCCAAGATCTTGAAGTAATCTATTGTTTGGAGATGATTGGAGAAGATTTGAGAGTGGAAAATAAGGTTTTCGGAAGAGGACAAAGGGTAAACAGTGCCCTAGATAGCTCACGGGTCCCCCTTTTAACAGTGGGATCCCGACGTTGGGTCGACTCAAGAATTTTCTTGGGTCGACTCAAGAATTTTCTTGGGTCGACTCAACGTTGGGTCGACCCTATTCTGGGTTGGGTCGACCCAAGTGCAGAACTTTTCTTTTCTCTTCCTTTTTGCTTCTAAAAATTTTTCTTGCTTCCAATCTGTATAAATTCTTTCTGGGACAATGATACATGAGTAAGGAATCTATAGATAACAAGTTTGACTCATGTTTCATGGGTTTTTGGAAATTGGAGGAATGTATCATGAGGCTACTTGCTCCCTTTTATATTTCTTCAATAAAAAGGATCACATATGCCTAATTCCCTCCTTAGCGTGCAGAATCTATCTTCACTCAAGGGTTTTGTGAATATGTCGGCTAATTGTTTTTCAGTGCATATATGCTCAATACATATGTTTCCATTTTGCACATGATCCCTAATAAAATCATATCTTATTTCTATGTGTTTGGCTTTAGGAATGAGATATTTAGGATATAAGCCAGAAGTGATCTCTAAATGTAGATTCCAAAGTAAATTTTCAATACTAAGACAAATGGAATCCTTTTCACTTAGTTTTCAAAACAAGTGATTTACCAATTAAGTACAGATGAAAATCCAACTTTCAAAAGATATTCAATGAGGCACAAAGTTTAATACCACTTTACATTTAGTATTCTTTCTCTCATCTTTAGTTGTGAATTTACATGATTAAGTCTATATGATCTCTCCCTCTGAAATTTTCTTTCTCCCCCTTAATTAATCATTCCATTTGAGAGTTTTAGAATTTGTTCAATAAAATTGTCAATCTCGAAAATATATTTTATTTTCATAAGACTCAAGGTTTGAGATAAGACAACCTTTATAGAACTCATCTCAAGGTATAAACTTATTATATAATTAAAGCAAGTCTTGCAATATAAGGAGGTTCATCAAAATCAATCCATAAAATTCAAGATATGCATCAAATTAAAGTAACTTTAGGATAAGATACTGAATATCTAAAGCTCCCCCTTAAAAGATGCATTCTTCTTTAATTATTCTTATCTTTTGTTGAATTTTAGATTTTAATGATAAACGTGAATAAAACTGAAACTTTATGATATCAAAAATGTAGAGTGATCTAGAATTATTCAAAATTTATAGCAATCACTCTTTTTAATCTTTTGAGAACAAGTTATGCTTCCTCTTAATCTTTGAGAAAATGTACTGAAATATTAATCAGAAAATAATTCATTTGAAGCTCAAATTCTTTCAAAAGCATTTACATTTTCTTTCTTTTAAGAATCATTTGAGTGAGCTAAAATATTTCTAAACTTAAGATCATTCACTCTTTTAATAATATATATATACATATATATTTTGATAGAAGTCTTTAATAATGTAGGAGAGGAAAAAAAAACATATAGATGATCATTGAAGTATATATATTTATAGAACTCAATTTCTTAATCAAAGTTTTTCAGCAATGTATATATGAAGCACAATAAATCTTTTCAATATCAAAATAAAATCACATATTTAAAAATATTTGTTTGCACTCAAGATCATCGAAAGACACATCATTCAGACCAATATTAGTACACTTTGAAGATAAGAAATGATATGTTTCAGATGCGTATCGGGGCAAGCAATCAAGGCATCAGAATTATTCTTTTTTTTTAAGCTGTAGTTTTATCTAGAAATTCATATTGAGTTTAAGCTTTTATACAAAATCAGATTCTGAATTTCATAAAGATTCTCAAGGAGGCTTTCAAGGTTGTAATTTGAGATATGTATCTTCTCATTTGTTGCTCATCTTAAACTATTAAGATTGAAAACACACATTTCAAAAACATTAGAGCACATCCAGAATCTTTGTAATTCATATTGAATTTTGGTACAAATTGGAGGACATTATGTACTAATGTTAGGCAAGTTGAAAGATAAATTATAATCAATTCATTCTGCCTAATTTGCAAATTCAGATTATCCTTTTTTTTTTTTGGAAGATATTCATTAGAATAGAAGTATCCTTTTCTTCTTCTTTTTATAAATATATTCAACTTTCAGATTTCAAAGGTGATCATGAACGACAAATCTAAAATTTCTTTCAAAAATATTTTTAGAAAAATTCTTTATGTAATTTTTTCAAACATTCAAGCATTGGAACCGATTTAATAAGAAATTTTATTTTTGATCAAGAGAGTACAAGAGAAATCCAACATATCATTGATGAGTATAGAATACAAGTAAAAACAATTTTCATTAGGCTTTGAGGCACAAGTTATTTCGAAGTCAAAGATGAAGCAAAAACTTGTATACAAAGTTAAAGCCTATTCCAAATTATGAGTGTCATAAAAAAAAAAGAAAAATAAATTTGCTATTGGTAGAAACATGTTTCAATCAAATTATTCAAGCATGAAGCATTTCAAACTGAATATTGAAAACACATAATTCAAAGTATGCAAAACATAACAAGCATGTCATGGATCAAAATCAATTCTTTTCAAATAAAATTTCCTTTATTTAAATACAATTTAGCACTGATTTTATCCTTAAGGTGTGTTTTCAAGTGATTGAAACTTCATTTGATTTTTCACAACCTTCTTATATATTTTCATTTATTTATCATTCATTCCCCAAATTTTTAATTTCTTTCTTTAACCATTCAATGAACATTTTGATTATCTTCATTTATTTTTCGGTTTTACTTTTCTATGCTCTATATTCTATTTGCTCCCTATCCGGTGGAGTTGGAAGGGGCACGAGGTACTACCACTAGCCTCCCTCTTGTGCCGTCCCTAATATGCCCTACACCGAATAGTTGGGTCAAATAGTGTCGGGTACTACCACTAGCCTCCCCATTGGCACCATCCCTATGATGAGCAATATAGAAATGTTAAAATATTCACTTCAAACTCTCTCTGTTTAAGTGTAATTGATTACGGATTTTATCCCTTTCACTAGTCTTACAAATGTGCCGAATGTATTATGCTTGTTTTGCTTTTCCTTAAGATTGAAGTATTTGCCTTTACTTAGATTTTACTTCTCTTTAATAATATCCATTTTCTTTTCTTTGTCTCTCTCTCTTTTTGTTATTCTCAAGTAATTTACATGAAAGAGCAGAATAAAAAAATAATCTTATATACTGCATATAAATGTATATCATGCAAACAGCATTTTCATTATGCCCAATAATTCATAGCTTATCACAAGTTATTTTGAATTAGAGATTTGAGGCATAAACTTGTGTATTTCATGGTTATGCATTATATAGAAAAAAGTAAACTTCAATTTAATCACACCATGAAACAATCATCACTAGCATGAGAATGAAGCATGATATCAAGATGATCAGTAATTAAAGTTTTAATCATGCTACCATATAATTTCATACTATTGATTTTGCTCAACTAACTCACAAGAGAAGAGTTTAGATTACCAGTGCATTTAGCATTCTTCAAGCCAAATACCTTTTAGATTCTTTACACCCTTGGCTGAAGAAAATCTTTCCTTTTTTTTGTTTCCAAGGGAATGTTTATTGTATCTTTCATCGAGGTGTCCTTCAAGTTGAAATTTCTTGCTCACAAATCCTGTATCATTAGCAAAATCTTTTTTTTTTCTTGAAGGCAATTCATTAGGTTCTCTAGGATACAAAAACATTCATACAACATATTTCCTAACTAGATGACTCAACATGAGACATGACAATAATTGAATTTGAGTCACTTTACTCAAGAGATTGCCTAAATATAAGCAAGCACCAGTCACTTGAACTAAAGAGATAATTTTATTAAATAATATGGTTCAAGGACACCCATGTGAGGCAATAAGAAGATTTATCAAAGTCAAACCAATTTCTTATTTTCAGAAGCAATTTAGCTTAGATTTTATTTGCTTAAGATAATTATCAATAAGATATACCAGTTAAGTTTTAATCAAATTATCTTAAATAGTTGTTTCTATCAAAATTCTGGTTATGATTCGGCTTTCAAATAATCTTGTTTCAGAGAGATAGGCAATTTTCTTTTAGATTAATTAAGATTTTATATTTGACTTATGGGAGATGGTTCAAAGAAATTAATATTCATACTTTTAGAATATTTTTATGCTCAGATTAAACATGACGTGTTAACATTAATCAGTAGAATTTGAGATAATTTTATGTAAGGATATTAATCATTCAATCAAGGATACAATGATTATACTAGATGAAACACTTTAAAGATCAGATTTATTAATCTTAGATTTTTAGAATAGTCTTGAGAATTACTTATAAAGGAAAAACAATCCATTGTTATAAAACTTTTTTTTTTTTTTAGTAGAATTCCCATTATGATCACGACACATTAATCATTTATGATTGAAACATATGATGCATACATGCGACTTATAGAGTAAATCATAATATATTTCAAATAATCACATAAGGAATGAGTGATATAATGATAAATTATACTCATACCTTCACAAATAATGAAATAAGATTTCATAAGTATTATGCTCAATAAAGTTTTAACATGAAGGTATGAAATCAGCATCAAGTGTTTATACTAGAGAGGAAATTTAGATTTTGTAAACTTGAAGAAGAAGGTTATATAAATATCCATTCATTGTTTTCTTATCATGATGCAAGCACTAGAAAGTTTCATGCTAAAATCGTTGAGATAAGATTTAATGAATAAATTGAGACTTATCTTTAATTATGTGTCAACGCACCTATTTGTATGAAAATTTCATTTGTTCCATGGGTAGCTTGGCACATCTACATCTACACCCTCATATTTTCATTTTGGGTACCCAAGCTTGCTTGGGTCCTTGAGGGTTAGTGCATATGGTTCCTTTCGGAATCCAAATTTGTTTAATCGTAATAACTTTACCATTTGATTTATTTGTATTAGAACCATAGGTAAAGTTGTTATGCCCATTCTTTTCATGTTTGAGATAAGTTATCTTATTTAATGGTTTGCTTGGTGAATTGATAATCTTTTTCTCTAGAGATTTATTGTTAAGTAAGGAAGTCGAGCCAAATTTTGATTTATCATAATCAACATGTTGGCTTTCAAACATCATTTTTAATCTTTCCGAACTTACAGTGAATTTGTTAATAAAAGATTTTAATTGGTTGATTTCTTCATTTAGGTTTTGATTTTCTTTAATTAAATTCTGATTTTTCTGAATCAATTGTTCTGAATTTAACCTTAAGCTTTCATTTTCAGAATTTAGTTTGTCTTGTATTTCAGCAAAAGAATTTCTTTCTTTTGAAATTTTCAGATGTAGCTTTTTATTCTTTAAACTAAGCTTTTTGTATTCTAAGTATAAATCAGAAAATGCATCATGAAGTTCATCAAATGTAAAATCAGATTGAGCTTCAGTATGTACTTGATTTTTGAATGAGAAATCACTTTATATTCGAGTACATACCTCATCTTCATGTGCCATAAAGCAAGGATTTTTAATTTCAGATTGCTGCTCTTCTTCTTCAGAGCTAGTTTCAGATTCACTAAAAATGTTAGTGCATTCATATTTACCTTCAAGCATATTCCAAATTTCCTTAGCAGTTATGCAAAAAGATATGCTATTAAGTTCACTATCATCTAATGCACAATATAGAATATTCATAGCTTTTGCATTTTGCTGAGCCATTTTCTTATCATGATCAGTGTTTGTGTGTAGTCCATTGACTATGATACTCCATAAATCATAGTCATGTGCTTGAATGAAAATGCGCATGCGTGCTTTCCAATATGTATAGTTTGTGCCATTAAAAAGTGGAGGTCTATCAATTAATTGTCCCTCTCCTAGAAAACTATCTATTTGAGTTGTCATGATCTTTGGCTCTTGATCTTGAGATCAATAATTAATATTAGAGCACCTTGCTCTGATACCACTTGTTGCCCAAGGTGACAACTCAAGAGGGGGGGGTGAATTGGGTTTTTCTAAATTTTAGTGCTTTTTAAAAACTTTCGTAATTAAGTGCGGTGGATGCTTACTTAGGTTATTTGAGTGAGTTAAGCTAATACAAGAATAGAAGATAAAGCAAGGGAAAATGAAAGCACAAACACAATGCAAACACACCAATATATAGTGGTTCGGTGCTCTCCTTAGCACCTACGTCCACTCCCCAAGCGTACCCTTGAGAATTCACTATAATCTCACGGATTACAGTTGGATTGTTTTTCGGGCTCACAATCCAAAAACCTTGTTGGTTTTACGGGCTCACCAACGAACCTATACAACTTTGGTTTTCCGGGTTCACCAAAAACCTTGTTGGTTTTGCGGGCTCACCAACGAACCTATACAACTTTGGTTTTCCGGGTTTACCAAAAATCTTTGTTGGTTTTGCGGGCTTACCAACGAACCTTTACAAAGTATTTAAAACAAATGAAAAGAAAAGATTTAAACTCCTAAATGAGCATATAAAGCAATATGAACTACAAAGAAGAGTTAGAAAGAAATTATCGCTTTGAAGTGGCTTCTCTCTTCTTTGTCAAGGATGCTTCACTCTTCAAGGGAGGATGGAGCTCTTGATGACTCTTTGAATCTGCTCAACCCCTTTCTTTTAACTCTTGAATGAAGCACTTGGATGAAGCTTGCCTTGCTAGGGTTCTCTCTTGAATGCACTTGATGTATTTTCCCAAAAGCTTGCTTCCTCTGATGAATACTCCCTCTTAAATACTTCTCCAACATCCAAATAGTCCTTTCTGACCGTTGGATTGAAGAAACTAGCCGTTTATAGCCGTTGGGAGTCCAAAAAGCATTTCTGCACAACTAGCCGTTATGTTCAGCCCGTGTTTGGGTCGGCTCAACCTGTCCTTGGGTCGACCCAACTTTTCCTTGGGTCGACTCAACCATTTCTTGGGTCGACCCTCTCAGTAACCACAGAAACCTCAATTTCAGCCTTTCTTCCCATGGGTCGACCCAACCATTCTTTGGGTCGACTCAAAGTTCACTTGGGTCGACTCAAATTTTTCTTGGGTCGACCCTCTCAGTAATTCCAGAGAACCGTTTTCTGTCTGTCTTTCTGTCTTGCCCTTTGGGTCGACCCTCTCAGAGTTTGGGTCGACTCAAGCTTGGGTCGACTCAACCACTGTGTGGGTCGACCCTCTCAGTGAATCCAGAGAGCATTCTTCCTTTGCGTTTTGAGGTTCTTTGGAGGTTGGGTCGACTCATGCTTACCTTGGGTCGACCCAACTCACTGTTCATTTGTGCTGTTTTTGCAGGAGTGTGCCAGATGATTCCTAGATGTGCCGGGGTCGACCCAATCAACCTATGGGTCGACTCAATCCACACTTTGCTGCATTCTCAAGGTTAGATTCATCCAAATGAACAAGACCATACATATATTTTCAATTAAACAAATGTACTGAGAGTAATGAACTTATAAATGAAGTATCAATTTAACTTATAGCATGCTCTAGATAATTACTTGTTAATCATCAAAATAACACTATCATCCTCAGAAACTAATCTAACGGTTTCTTCTACTTCTAGTTGGGTTATAGATTCTGGTTCTAGTGCTCATCTGTGCACTACCATGAGGGTCTAAAGGAAAGTAGAAGGCTCGCGGAAGGTGCGGTAACCCTTCGGATTGGCAACGGAGCAAAAGTTGCTGCTGTGGCTGTGGGCACCTACCATCTGCGACTACCGTCTGGTTTTAGTTTATTACTTAGAGACTGCTATTATGTACCTGCTGCTAGCAGAAATTTGATTTCTGTTTCATGTCTAGCATAGGAAGGTCATGTTTTTACATTTGACAAAAACTGCTATTCTATTTATTTCAGAAATAAAATAGTTGCACGTGGTTTTATGATTGACAGTCTCTATCATTTGCATATGGATGTATCTGTGAATGTGTCTGAGCAAGAAATGAGTGCCAAAGGATCCAAGAGATCCAGGGATGAGATAAACCAAAAATATTTGTGGCACCTCAGGCTTGGCCATATTGGAGAGGACAGAATGAACAAAATGGATAAAGATGGGCTTCTCGGCTCATTGACTTCCGAGTCATATCCAGTTTGCGAGTCCTATCTTCAAGAAAAAATGGCCAGATTGCCCTTTGTAGGACATGGGGAGAGGACCACTGAAATACTTACCCTGATACACACAGATGTGTGTGGCCCATTCGATGTGCAAGCCAGGGGATGTTATTCGTACTTCATTACCTTTACCGATGATTATTCATGGTATGGGTATGTGTATCTTATGAGACACAAATCTGAATTTTTCAAAAAGTTCAAAGACTTCAGAAATGAAGTAGAAAAACAAACTGGAAAACCCCTTAAGGCTCTTCGATCAGATCGAGGAGGAGAATACCTTAGTAGAGAATTCCGGAACTATCTCAAAGACAATGGCATAGTCTCACAATGGACTTCTTCGGGTACACCTCAACTCAACGGGGTGTCAGAAAGAAGAAATCGGACTCTATTGGATATGGTCTGGTCCATAATGAGCTTCACTGATTTACCGATGTTTCTTTGGGGAGATGCCCTACTTACCGCAGTATATCTACTTAATAGAGTTCCCTCTAAATCCGTTCCTACCACACCGTATGAGATATGGTATGGTAAGAAACCAAGTCTTGGTCATCTCAAGATTGGGGATGTCCGGCCCACGTCAAAAGACTACAGGCGGACAAGCTAGAGGCTAGGACCATAAGTGCTCGTTTTATAGGATATCCTAAATAGTCATTAGGATACAATTTTTACGTCTCAGAGGATCACAATGTGTTTGTGAGCCGTCATGCCATCTTCTTGGAAAACCAGTTTATCCTTGATAGAGGCAGTGGGAGGAAAATTGAGCTTGAAGAGAAAGTCTCTGAAAAGCAACGAGTCATGGATCCTATTGAACCCATTCATACAGAGCCAGTACACGATGTCCCTCAACCACCTCGCAGATCTAGTAGGGTCTCCCATCCTCCCAATAGATACTTAGGTATACTAGAAGAGGATACCGAGGAAATATTCCTAGTGGGAGATAGGGATCACATACAGGATCCCAAAACCTACGACGAGGCGATATCAGATATCGATTCCGAGAAATGGCTGGAAGCCATGAAGTCAGAATTAGACTCCATGCATTCCAACCAAGTCTGGACCTCAGTAGATCCACCAGAAGGTATTGTACCTATTGGATGCAAATGGATCTACAAAAGAAAAATAGGTTCGGATGAAAAGGTAGAGACCTTTAAGGCAAGGCTGGTGGCGAAAGGGTATAGTCAACGCGAAGGCATTGACTATCAGGAGACCTTTTCACCTGTAGCTATGCTAAAATCCATCCGAACATTGCTTGCCATTGCAGCATTTCATGATTATGAAATTTGGCAGATGGACGTGAAACTGCTTTCCTGAATGGATATCTTGATGAAGATATCTATATGGAACAGCCTTTGGGTTTCACTTCCAGTGATGGAGATCACAAGGTCTGCAAGCTGCAAAGGTCCATCTATGGACTAAAGCAAGCATCTCGGAGTTGGAACACTCGTTTCGATGACGCAATCAAAACGTTTGATTTCATCAAAAACGAAGAGAAACCGTGTGTTTACAAAAAGGTTAGCGGGAGTGCTATCGTATTTCTCGTACTGTACGTGGACGACATCCTCCTGATAGGGAATGATATTCCCATGCTAACCTCGGTCAAGGTCTGGTTGTCAAAAGAGTTCTCCATGAAAGACCTTGGGGAAGCATCCTATATTTTCAGAATAAAGGTCTATAGAGATAGATCTAAAAGGATGCTTGACCTATCACAGAAGATGTACATAGAGGAAGTGCTGAAAAGGTTCAGCATGGAAAACTCCAAAAGGGGTCTCTTACCCCTTAGGCATGGAATTCATCTCTCCAAGAAGATGTGCCCCAACACATCTGAAGAGATTCAACGCATGAGCAAGATTCCCTATGCATCGGCAATAGGGAGCCTCATGTATGCCATGCTATGTACACGACCTGATATAGCCCTTGCTGTGAGTGTCACAAGCAGATATCAGTCGAATCCAGGTCAAGAACACTGGACAGCTGTGAAGAATATCCTTAAGTACTTGAGAAGAACTAACGATTTATTCTTGGTTTTTGGAGGATCATCAGAGTTGAAGGTAGAATGGTACACAGATTCAGACTTCATGACTGATAGAAAGTCAACATCTGGATATATGTTCTTGTGCAATGGTGGTACGGTGAATTGGAAAAGTTCTAAACAACCCGATCATTGCTGATTCTACTGTGGAAGCTGAATATATCGCCGCCTCTGAAGCTGCTAAGGAAGGCTTCTGGTTCAAGAAATTTATTGCGGAATTGGATGTAAGGCCATAGCTCTATTGCGATAATAATGGCGCCATAGCTCTTGCTAAGGAGCCAAGATCTTATCAGAAGTTCCAAGCACACATAGCGGCGCTTCCACCTCATACGCGACTATATTGAGAAGAAGTATGTCGAGGTGCAGAGAGTAGACTCCACGGACAACGTGGCTGACCTATTCACTAAGCAGCTAAGTCAACAAAAGACTGAAGCCCACCTTGAGAAGATGGGACTAAGATATATGACTGATTGGCTTTAGTGCAAGTGGGAGATTGTTAGATGTATGCCCTAGAAGCCAATTTTGGCTGACACATTATTAATTCTAGGACATAATTTGTACTTAACTTTATTATTATTGAATAAATGAAAGGCATCTTTTTCATTCATATTGTTATTGTGTCTATGAATCGTCCAAGGAATTAATAAGATGATGATGCATATTCTCAAGAGTTGAGAATTTGAGCCATGTATCATTAGTGATTAATTTCTAAACGCTCCTGATTGATGGATCATCACGAGGACGGTGATCGATCCGATGAGATCAGTGCACACATTACTTTCCCTATGGATGGACGAGACTCGAGTCCACGGTGTGGAGACACTGAAGTAATAGTGCAGGTGCTTGTTAGAGAACAAGGGTACTGAGCGTGACCAATACAAGAAGTCACTTGGATGTCTATCCACTCGTCAGTGACTTGCTTGATGTTGCAGTAGTGTGACTGGTCCTTTGACCTGCGGTGCTTCGGCCACTCACAGTGAGGTTATTGTAGTTTGACTGCACACATGCATGGTCTCTAGCCATATGGGTCCATGCAGTGTAGATTGGCTGCAGTAGGTTCACTGTAGGAGTAGGATATGCATCTACAAGGAATCTATCGACCCTGATAGATAAGGAGAGATCCTATGTGATTTATAAGACTGAGTTCGTAAGACCTCGGCCGGGGCAGTATGCACAGTGGAAAAAGAGTTTTCCCACTCTCGAACTTAAGTCGAATAAATCTTCACATATGACAGACGATGGGGTTTGACGAGTTGTCCATGACCTCCGTACTGTAGGGATCCACGATAGTAGGACTGTATCACATATTGATTGCACCTAGAGGTTCACCATTCTATTCTGCTAGGTAGCCACTACATGCTGCTAGGTGTCACTGGTGGATGGTGGGACTCACAGGGATTATCTCGATATTGATTAACCCTAATGAGTAGAGTTGGAATCGTTCCAATCCATTGAAAGGAGTTTTCAATGATATTGTGATAGAGATCACAATATATCTTACTACCAGTCAGAATAGAACCTATGGGGTCACACACACTAGAAGTATTGACCGATCCGATGGTTGGAAAGTGATTATGAATCACGAGTAATTAATTCGATTGATAATAAGTTGAAGAAGGAATGTAAATTGATTAATTAGACTTAAAACACGAATCCTACTTCGAGTAGGATTCCTAGAGTCCTAATTGGATTAGGACTGGAAATCTTAATTGGAGTAGGACTGGGATTCCTACTTGGAGTAGGATTCCTACAATCCTAATTAGATTAGGAGATTTGAAATTAAAATTGGATTCCTACTTGGAATAGGATTCCTAGAGTCCTAATCGGATTAGGACTTCGGATTCAAATTAGAGTTCTAGTTGGATTAGAACTAAAATTAAACAAGTCCTAATTGGATTAGGATTTCTTAAGTCATAATTAATTATTAATCTAATGAATCAACATGACTCCTAATTGGGTTAGGATTGAAGAGTTCAATAGAGTCATGGTTCATTCAAGTTCTAATTGGATTAGGACTAGCATAGATTGAACCCGATTGATTCATGATTTGGTTAATCCTAATTAGATTAGGACTAAACCATGAGAAGGACACCTAATCCTCCTTCGAGGAGGATTAGGTTAACCAATTAAGAGGGGCATAAGCCCCTCTCCTCTTGGTTGGTGCGGCATGAAGAGAGGGAGCCGGCGCCCTCTCTTGGAAATAAGTCAAGGGCTCCTAACTTGTAGGAGCCCTTCATGACTTTAAAAAAGGAGGTGGGCGGCTGACCTAGGGCATCATTAGAAGCCCTCCTCCTCTCCAATTCGTGGCCACCCTTCTCTCCTCTTGGATTAGCCGCAAGCAAGAAGGAAAAGGGCCTTGATAGTCTTCTTCTTCCTCCTTCGTTTGGGATTCAACACAAGGAAAAGGAAAGGTTGCATCTAGCCTTTTGGATCTTCTCCCTTGATCCCTTCATCTTCTTCCTCCTCCCTCTATCATTCAAGAGTTGAAGTAAAGGGAGGTGATCACCATCAAAGTAATCTCTGCAAGGGAGCTAGCACCCCGGGGAGATAGAGAGCTTGGATTGGTCCTCTGCTTCGTGTGGATACCCGTAGAGGTCGGGCACTTGAACGGCTTCAAGCGAACCTTCATCCAAAAACCACGATCATCAGTTTGCGGTGATCATCTACCCGCACAAGGTGAAGATCTGATATTCCTAAAGGTTCTAAAAGTTTTAATTCTTATCTATCTACGAACGGTTTCTTGAAACACGTTCATGCGATGAACGTCGATCCCGCTTATGCCGAATTCCGTTGCCATCTGAATTTTTTTTGAATTTTCTGCGGCATGGGCAGGTTCCCAACAGAAGCAACAGGGCAAAAGGAACCATTGACATGCATATCAAGGCCCAAAGGAATCCACTGACCTACTATACATTCCAAATTACATGATCACCATATCAATCAAAATTAGAAAGAGATGTTTGATGTCTATCATGCTCATATATCTAAGTTCATTCCTTTCTCTTTGATTTATATACACCATTTTTAAATATCCAATGACACTTCTAGCTGCAGGATCTATTAGAAGTATGCCCTAGAAGCTAATTTGGCAGACACATTGTATATATTCTGAGACATAAATTTGTACTTGATCTTTTTATTAATTAATAAAATTGGATATTTTTTTCATTCATGTTATTATCCGTCCATGAATCGTCCAAAGAATTAATAAGATAATGACATATATTCTCAAAAGTTGAGAATTTAAAGCATGTGCCATTGTTGATTAATTCCTGAATTACTCTTGATCGATGGATCATTACGAAGGATGGTGATCGATTCGATGAGATTAGTGCACATATCATATTTTTTAATGGACGAGTCTTGAGTCCACAGTGTGGGAACACTAAAATGATTATGCAAGTGCTTGTTAGAAAATAAGGGTACTGAGCGTGACCCAAAGCAAGAAGTCACTTGAATGTCCAGTGATTTACTTGATGCTGCAGTTGATAATTGATACTTAGACCCTGCGATGCACAGCTATTCACAGTGAGGTCGCTGTAGTTTGACGAGTACATAAACATGGGCCCTATCCATTAGGATCCTTGTGGTGCAGATTGGTTGCAGTAGGTTCATTGTCGAATTAGGGTTGCATCTAGATGGGATCTATCGACCTTGATAGATTTAAGAGAGATCTATGTGATTATGAGTCTGAGTTTCGAAAAACCTTGGCTAAGACATTTCGGAAAACGGAGTTTTCTAATCTCGAACTTGAGTCAAATAAATTTTGACATATGACAGACGATGGGATTTGAGAGTTATCCATGACCTCCCATCTTGTCGGGATCCACGATAGAAGAACTATATCATACGCTAACTGCACCTAGAAGTTCATCTATTCCATTTTAACTGGATTGTCACTACATGCTGCTAGGTATCACTGGTGGATTGTGAGACTCGAAGCATTCACTTGATGATCAGTAAATTCCTGAAGAAAAGAGTTGAAATTATTTCAACCCATTGAAAGAAGTTTCAATAATATTATGATGGAGATCACAATATATCTCGCTATCAGACAAAATAGAACCTATGGGGTCACACATATAAGAGATTTGATCGTTCCGACGGTTGGATTGCGATTTAGAATTGCAATATATCTTGATTGTCAATTTGATTGATAATTGGTTTAACCTACTAAGAGTTAGTGAGTTAAAGGAGGATTTCAATTGGATTCAATTGGACTAAATCAATTAAAGCTTAACCTTTTTAAGATAAGGATGGAAAGTCTCAATTAATTAGAACTCCTTATTTGATAAGGAACTTAATTCATAAATCCCAATTTGGATCCTAATTGGATTAGAATTCACATGAATCAAATTGGAGGACATATTGAATCCTAATTAGATTAGGATTCAATTATCAAGAGGGACCACGTGATTCCTAATTGAATTAAAAAATCTAAAGCATGAAAGGAAGGAAACTCCCCTCCTTTCCTTCCTCAGGTGAAACAAAGGAGGGACATCCACCCTCCTTGAATCATGCCAAGAACCTCTTGATTGCATCACGCCCCGCCCTCCTTTCTTTTTTGGCCTTCCACACCGGCACAAGGAGAGCATGTTGCTCTCCTTGATTCTCTCCAACCTCTTTTAAGTACAAGGATTGGAAGGGGTGAATCAAGAAAGAATTTCTCCAAATCCTTTTCCTTCTTTAAGCTAGACATGAGATGCTTACATAAAGAGGAGGGGGGCATGAGGGCTAAATATGCAATTAAAGATTATTGAATTCAGCCTTCTCTTCCTCTTCTTTAACCACAAAGAAGTCCTTTTCTTCTTCCTCCTTCCAAGAAAAAAAGAAAATGTTTCTTTTCTTCTTCTTTCTTCCTCCTCTTGGAAGCAACCAAGAGTTCAATTGCTTAGAGAAGTTTCAACTTCAAAAAAGGATCTCTGCAAGGAAGCTAGCACTCCGATGAGATCAAGATGCTTGAGCGATCTGTACCTCGTGTGGATACCTATAAAGATCGGACACTTGTGCGGCTTCAAGCAAATCCGAATCCCTCGATCATCAGATAGCGGTAAAGATCTACCCGCTCAAGATAAAATAGGATCTTTACAATTCTTTATTATAGAATTAAATTAATCAAGTTTTAATTTTATCTCTTTTTTTAATTCATAATTTTCTGAGTTGTGACTCAGAATTTTTTTGAATTCTACCTTCCTGGGATGTTCATGTGATGAACAACCCGCACGTGTGTTTTCACTGCGATCGTCGCAACGCGTGTGAGAGTAACCCGACGGGATCAACGCTCCAAAGCAATTCAAGATCTAAATTACAGCCTTTATGGCATATATGATACAGCAAGTTACACAGACTACAGATATGTACCACTTGACAGCAGGCAGCCATTTTAACTAGGAGAGAAAACAGGTATTATAACTAGGTAACCGCACACAGCAGGCAGCTGCTGACCACTGCATTATGCATGATTGCAGCTATCTGATGATTGATTCCTTTTAATCGGAACACCGAGGCTTTGCATCTTCAGACAAGTCATTGCCATCGTGGTGTTTCTCGCCTGTCCACAACCAAAACGATATTGTTTTAAGGGAAAGACGGGAACAAAAAACATAAGCAGCAATGCCTCAATACGCAAAGCTTCAAAAAGTGCAAAAGAGTAGCACACCTTGGCTTCCTCCCATCCCGTGACATATTGAGTTGGGGTTCCCTCCGATTATTTGATTCCTCACCAGTTCGGGAGGGAAATTCCTGTAGTTTTCAGGATAAAAGTGAGTAGAAGAGATGCATGGTTCCTACTTTCCACAAGATAATGCTGCTCATCAGAGCAAGGGTTAAAGGAATGTGTTACAGTTGCAGGAATGTGCCAGATCCACAGTCATCAGTCATCTAATGTCTGCCAGGCACTAATGCTTGGTAGCCACAAGAGATGGTTATAGGACAAACCACTGTTGTTCCATAATAATGGTCATTGGATACGCAGGAATGAAACCCACCTTTTTATTTCCTGTCCTGAGATTTCCAGTGAGAGGAGCAACAATCTTGGTACTAGGTCCTTGAGGCCCCTTCCACCTTGACCCCTTCCACCTTCTGTCCCCTTTTTCCTGCATGATCGACTTCATGAGAATCACAGCACACCTAAGAGAAAGTTTTAAGACAATCTAGAAAAGTGCTATATTTCCAGCTCTGCTAGTGAGCTCAGAGGATCGTTATGCATGTTGTTATAAAGCAAGGTCTGATGCTAAGGAAGTTACTGCAAAATCTTTAGAGATAAGTCTCCTTTACATCACAGAAAACCCCCCTACAAATCCATGTAATTCAACCCCCAAGTACTATTTGAGTTGCATGTCAATCAGTTGTGTTGAGTGGAATCAATTAAATAGGAGTGAAAGTGTTCAGAACCGATTTTGTATCTGAATCCATCCAGATATGGAAAGAAATTTGAGCATCCGACTAATATCTGTATTCGTATCCATATCCATAAAAAAAAATGGATATGGATAGATAACTATCCAATCCATATTTGAATATCTGATTCCATTTGTAATTTTATTTAATTTTATATAGCACTCATGAACTTAAAAAAAAAAATAGTCACATTAACATACTATTAACTTGATTGATCATCCACTTAGTAATATCTTTGATTTTGTGGTCATAAAGTTTAATTATCCGATTTATATCCATACTTTCGGTATCTGATTTATACCCGTATCCGTTTAAAATAAATATGGATGTGCATTTTTGTATCTGACTAACATCCGTATCTGTACTGTATTTGTCAAATAAAACCAATATATATATGAATATACTACTATTAGATCCGTATCTTATCCAATTTCAGCCCTACAATTAAATGTCTTCTGTCTTCCATGCATCACATGAGACTCTCCTCATCTATGGGATCAAAAACTAAAACCCGCTCCTTTGCATGAGATTAGATGCTTTAACACTCCAAGAACTCAATTGATAGTTTTGTACTTGTATAAAATGAAGTTTTGCACCAAGCATTAAGGCCTCAAATTTGTAATTGCAATTACAAGAGTTCCAAAAAACGTTACTAAATGTGACAATTGGCACACAATTAAAAAACATAAAAGAAACATCTAAATCTCATTAAGTTTCAAAACAAGAAAGGATGAGAACTTTGAAGGATGAGAACTTTGGATGCCAAATCATTCAGCGCTGATTTGCTCTGATATCATAAATCAAAATTGGTAAGTCAATTGATTGTACCGTTGAACATTAATATGACCGAATCATACCAAGTTTTGGCATTACCGGAGTCTAATGATTGATGCATATATTATTGAACATATTGCAACTGAATCTATTCTTCTAACGGATTGGTCTGATTATCATCCAAATATCATATTTCCTAAAAGGATTAGGAGCCAATATATGGTCGAGTAACTAGGTAAAACAACTTTTTCTTGTTTGTCAGCTAGGAATGGCTCCCTGAAAATAAAAGTTGCTGAACAAGAGAAGCATCTATAATGTGCCATTTTACCTCCTTTGGTTTGTTCCTTTGGATGGTATTTGTGAGCTGAACTTCAGACGCACCATCAGAATTAGATTTGTTCCTTGCCAAAAGGTCCGTAGAACTGGAAATCAAAAAAGAGATGTTTTAAAATTTTAGTCTTTCTAATATATTATTGGAAAAAATTGCAAAACATTAGAACAAAAACATAATTTTCAAATTTCAGATGCAGTTGAGATCTTAACCTCGGCTTTGATTGTCTGACAACATGGGCAGCTCTGCCCTTCAGGCAGGTGCCCTGGCTCTCCGATGTCAAAGATTGTCTAATCACTTCTTTGCAGTCCCTGAAAAATTCAAAGCAGATATTACAAAACAACAATATGAGTATCTAAAGTGCAACATATATCTTCTCAAAATGATGTCATGATCATGTAACAAGTTAACCTTTTAATTTGTAGTTCCTGGCTCTTCACTCTACAGGTTGCGTTCATCCTCTTTGAACCACCCTATAAAAATGACAACTGGGACAGTCAGTGACTGCAGCAAGATTATTGTGATATTGAAATCAAAAGTGCTACGGGTGTTGTTCAGAAGGGAAAAAAAAAAGAAAGAAAAGGAAAAAAAGCTAGAAGGTTCAAAGATTACAATATTGATCAATTGTCAGAAGTCCTCTTTGAACTCACCTGCACACTTGACCCACCATTTGCCTGATTTTGTGATAATACAAATCTGTTGGGGGTCTTCAAATCCAATCTCGCTGCACTTTCCCTACTGCCTGATCTTCTTTCCATGGCAAGAGAAAACGGGCATGCACTCGTAATATTGGAACATACTTCTGTAACTGATCCATGCGAAGCAACCGAGGCAGATTTATTGTTGCTTGTGACTTTATTAGCAGTTGTCTTGCTTGAATGGAGACTGCTATCTGCCGTGCCAATTAGCTTCTGTCGTGAATGTTTAGCTCTACTTGACAACTTAAATACTTCTGTCTTTGTTCCATGTTTTAGATCCAGGCCAGTCTTGACTGAAGCAACAGGCTCCTGAAAATAAGATCAAATCAAAAATAAACCTGATTATCCAGTGTTAAAAAAAGAAAAAGGAAAAGAGCAGCTGAGGTGTCATTAATCTGTTCTTTATTCAAGTGAATTTTTGGTATTGACATTCCGCTACAAGAAACACCGACAATCTTAGAATACCATATGTCTTACGACCAAAGAAAGGAGCAGAGGAGGCATTGCGAACAGTGTGAAAAATCAACTGTTACTACTGATGCCCCATAGGCCATAGTAAAAGACCAACTTATCTTGAGTTCTGTGGCTTAGGCCTCCTAAAAGTAACCATTTTGCTTGTGGAAATAAATATTGAAAAACTTAAAATGAAAATTGCTAAGTTGTTCAAATGAAAGAACGTTTTACTTGGAGAGTCCTGATTTCATCATGAAGCTATATTTTCAAAACACGAAATTATATTTTCATAACTATGTGCTTATTAGTATAATTTGCTAGGGAGGAGGAGATTTCCTCATATCCACATTGAATATCTGCACTGATGACTTGAATGAAACATTGATGTTCCTAGGCCCATAAAAGGAGATTAATATGATAAAAGAAGCAATCCAGGGTATTTGTGCTGTATGTGGAAAACGATATTTGTTTTAAGGGAAGCATTTTCCTAGAATGTTAAGGATCAATCTCATGTATAACAGAATTAGGCTTACACTATTCTCTTGACTGAATATATTCAGTACGCTAGTAGGAACAAACAATACTTAGCATATACAGTAAGTCTGTATTTACTATTAAGAATAAACTGAAGAATAGGTAATATTTGGCATATCAAAATCCACCGTATGGAGTACATCAACTTCTCTTTTTTTATGCTTCTCTGAATTGTGGGTGATGGCCATGATATATACCCTTGGTTAGATAACTAATATAAAAATAAGTTATATCTGATTGGAAGGTTAAAGGGATGAAAGGAAGAAACAATTTCTGATCAATAAATCATGCTGGATTCTGTGGAGACGGTGTAACAAGCCGGCTCTGCTTTAGCTCTGAGCTGAATGGTGGAAAAGGAGATATTGCATTTAGAAAATGTGCACGAACTACTGCACCCAAAATCCTATCTGAATCAATTTTGTGGACTGGGTGACCCATGGTGGTCAAGATTTTCCTCCTAAATGAGCTATTGCCCAAGTATGTCCCTAGCACGCCGTATTTTTAAAACAAATTTGGACATCATATCTGACTGGGAAGTTGGATTTGCTGCAGCATAGCGAAACAAACATTTCCAGTTCCTTTCCCAGTCTTGATTTCATTTGGTCACTGAAGAAAAACAAACTAGCTTATTCAAAGTAACAAGTAGTTTTTATACACATGCAAGAAAACATTCCAAGTTTGCCATACCTTCTTCACTTCAGGAACTAATTTACAGTCTGGAGGTTTCTCAACAGCCAGTTTGGTTTTGTATGGTATCAAGTTGTGACCAGGTGCATGCTGTGAGACTCCGGTTCTAGAATTTGTCACGTCTGACACAGACCTGTTGGTAGGAGGCCCAGATTCAACATTAGACCCTGGACTCTCCTGTTCCCTCAGAATCTCTTGTCATCAACACTACTGATATCATTCTGTTCAATCTCTTCTATGCTTCTACTTAATGACGACAAGGATTCTCTGTCCAGGTCTTGCATCACAGCATGGTTAAAGTTTTCTCTCTGGCTCAATTTTTCCATGCTTCTTCTCAGCGAGTCTATATTTGATGTTGTGGATCCTGGATACAGCGGTCTAGTTTGAAGAGCTTGACTGCACTTCGTATCCTGCTTGAAGTTTAGTTCATTTTCAGTTTCTGTAGAAGGGCATCAATAGTTCTGCGGCCCATCCTAAGACTTCCATGCTGCAGAGCTGTTCATCATCTTCTCCAGTTTGGCTAGAATTACTACATCAAACCACCATAATCCAATGTGAGCTCAGTTTGCTGGTTCTGTTCCAAGGCCTTTAAAGCTCGAAGCCTTCTGTAGTATTCTTCAAAAGTATGCTTTCTTTTTGGCAACTAAGCCACTAAACTTGTCCAGTTCCTCCCTGGCGTCTGTCGTGAGTAAACACTGACCTTTTCTCCCATGACAATGACTCAAGCTGCAAATCTTCCAAAGGATATAGAACCATGAATCAAGCATTTGCGAGACCGAAGCTTCCTGCAACCACATTAACATATTAATACTCTACATAAATGAAAGAAAACAATATATTTAAATAATTACAGCACCCCATTATCTTTCCATTGGCTTCTTTGTATCACATGCTATATTCTCTGCTAACTTTGTATCAAACTTAATATAATATCCATATAAATCAACAGAAAAATGTAAGAAACAAAAAGGGGAAAATTAAATATACCAACACAGCTGAAAGGTAATGTATCATGAGTTCAGAATTCAATATAGGAGAAGAATAACAAAGTAGGTCACATCAGGAAATACAGAGAAATGAAACTCAGGTACTTAATAAAGCTCAAGCACCCATTTAGCCACCCAATAACAACAGAATAGGAAAATTATATTCATTATAGACCTTTTGCATAGCAATCTAACTTAATAAGCAGATGTAAGGAGTTTATATCATCCCAACTGTATATACTTCAAAAAACAGCAATGAAACTGCAAGGAGAGGAAAACAAGCAAAAATAGAACCAATAAGACCACAGCAGAGAATAAAAGAACTCGTACCATTCTGTTGCAAATATAGTGTAGAATTTGATACAATATATTACATGTAAGATCATATATTAAAAAATCTGAAATGCAAAATGAAACTAGCAATAGATAAAATATCTTATCATTGTAGTTAGCATTTATGTAACCTGAATAATGTCATTAAAAAAGGGTTAAAGAGCAAAAAATAGATGGTTTGATACATGTAAGAATGAATTGCTGTTAGTTTAGCACTCTAAAGGAGCATTAAAGATTTTTTTAGACAAATAATTATGATGGTGAACAACCCAAAGAGATTAGAAAAAAATTAACTTGAGAATCATCTCGATCAGATAACTCCTCCTGTGACCATCCATAATAAGTCTGACCAACACTGGTCGCCATTTCATGTCAACCAGTTACTTTACAATTATTACACAATATATTGGAGGCAAAAGCAGTCAGTTGATGGTGCCTCCCATTCTACAAAAGTATAAGCAAGGGCAGATACCTACATTAGGAAAAAGAACGACAGTTTTAGTCCTTAACCTTGATAGCGTAAAAGTCAAAACACTGAGAATCATATTCTAGTTTAGATTGTCACGGTAACAATGTCAAAATATGTGATAACGATGATAGAGGAAATGTAATAACATGAGATAAAGTTGCGAGTAAAGTAGGAAAAATAACGAATCTCCTGAAATTTGAGTATGTAAAAGGGAAGAGTACAGCAAAATCTTGTCACAGTGATTTGTAAAGTACTTGGCAAACTTTGCTAGATTTTTAAAAATACTCTATTCATCAAGAAAATTATAAATATATTTTCAATGACCATTGTGCTAATAGCATGGGGTTGAAAACTTCTTGACCACAAGCAGATGAGAGTATAATCAATTTAGGTTTACATAAAATTCAACTTCTTAATTGCATTTAAGAAAGTCTTCATCCAAACAAGAAAACAATATCTGAAATAGGCTGGGGTCAAAAGCAAGGTAGTGTTTCCAACTTTAATCCAAGAAAAATTAATGTTTTTTCCATAGGTTTGACTTTGGGGCAAAATTTTATATCACATTTATAATTGTCTTGTAAAAATTGGTTGAAATCCTTTACATGATAAAAAAAGAATTAACAACAGTAAAATTATGATGCTCTGATAGGCATAGGAAATTGATGGGAAAAATGAAAATCAAATAACTTAATACAGACTAAATAAAAAAGCCATGGAGCAAATTTTCTTCCAAGCCTCAAGGAGAACAGTAAAGGAATGATTTAAATTCCTTGGGGACCTTTTCAGATTCGACATACTTAACAAAAGACTGCTGTAATCATTAAACAATCCAAATAAATTAAGTTTTGTAAACGAGCTAAGATAGTAAATTAAAGTTAGTCCAACACTCACGGCAGTCATAGTTTAAAACATAAGCTGAAAACATATCATATCTACTTTTACGAGGTCAGAAACATTCTTGGACAAGCTAAACAATTGAGAAAAAAAAATCCTGGCTTCTGAATATTGCCACCTATTCTTCAATCTTCAAAACCCAAATTCAGATCTTTTTGTTTTTCACAACTCAAGCAGATGTTTAACTAGTGCCAAATTTCGACTCTCAATAAATAGAAACTAAAATCAGGAAAAAAAATTTATCAAAGCAGCTCTTCCATGATATTATAAAATCCAAACTCCAACGTTAGATAAGTGACTCTAAATACCTGGCATGAGACGCGCGCGCGCTGGAGAGAGAGAAATAACAAAGCAAATAAGAAATAAAGAATTCAGCTAAATAATAATTAAAAAAAAAGACAATGAAAAATTTAAAGAGATCAAGTTTGATGGGCAATCAAGATAGAGATTCCAAAACCAAATCTTTGGCAGAAAATCGAATCCAATAGAAAGAAAAACATAAAATCTAGCTCCCGAACCTTGGCTAGGGGCAACAAATCATCCATTTTGGGATCAAAAACAAACCCAGAAAGAAAAAATCCCCTTCGAAAAGGCATAAAAGTAATACTATGACAAATTGTTGGCAAATAAATCAAAATATACTTACATACTTCAAGAAATACTGCGATCCGAAAACAAAGATGTAAAATGTCAGAAAAACACCAGAGCATCCCAAATTAAATGAGAGCAGAAATAAAAATGAAAAAACAAATTAAATTAATTAGCCAATCGCAACAATAAGGAGAAAAGTTATCCAATGGTGAAGCAGGCATTTCAGCTAACTTAATAACAAGAGACATAAAAGAATTGCAGAAAAAAAATAGCACAATAAGATTCACACAAACTGGTAGTTCATGTAAAAAAGCCCATCTATTTATGGTCGGGATTTTGTGAAGGAGAAAATGTAAATATGCGACACATTCTAGTATTGAGCAAACAACTCCTGATTTCTGACAAGCAAAACACGAACTTTGAGAATGTCGGTTCTCGAAGTCAAAATCGTACCTTTATTGATACCCATCTTTATCTCAAAACTATCATCAGCCTCCAAATCATATGAATTCTTCAGGAACAGCAGAAAAAACACATCAGAAGAAATTTAATTACAGTTTTTGTAATTAAAGATGCCTTAAAAAAAATATAATCTTCAAAAAACAAGAAATTAGAAGGCAAAATGGGAAAAGGAAAAAGAGGCTCAAATTCGCCACTTCCAGATGTTCCCTGCCAATTGCTAGAGAAGCTGACACGCAAAGAAGAAAAGAGCAATTTTACAAGTCACCCATCATCTCATCAATATACATACATACACACAAAAAAGAGGAGAAGATCCCCGCTCCTCCTCTCCTCGGGTGATGACCTCTCCAACTTACAATGAATGCAGATTGGTTGTCAGCAGTGTAGTAGACCTTCCACAAATGCCTCGCCTATTGCCAGAGAAGGTGGCATGCAAAGAAGAGAACAAATTTAGAAGTCAACCCTTGTTGCATCAATATTCCTGCAAAAATGCATCCATACAAACAAAAAAGCAAGGAATGCTGTACCGGCCGATTCAGCCCGTACCGAACCGATACTGGCTCCGAACGGTCTGGTTCGGTGTTAAAAACCCGTACCGGCCCGAACCGGCTAACCGTATCGGCCCGTACTGGTTCCAAATTTTTTTGGAGCTTTTGGATACGTGAACCAAGAGGGTTCCCTCCCAACCCGCAAGCTACCAATGCTTTCAAATCAAGATCTGGCCAGAACAGGTCAGCAACACATGGATAATTTAATCTAGTATACCAGTCCAAAAATTGGTGTCCAAGACTATTGATGCTTGTTGAACATCAATAATAGACCAAAAAGCTAATTTGATTCAAGAAATCACAGCCTAAAGCAATAAAAGTAATACTATGACAAATTGTTGGCAAATAAATCAAAATATACTTATATACTTCAAGAAATAATGCAATCAGAAAATACTTCGACCTGAGCACGCTGTTCCACCAATCAGATATGCTTGCTAAAGAGACATCAATGGTTAGGATTTATCGAGGACAGCTTCCACAGAAAATCACGAATCAAGCCCCTATAAGATAAGATGACTAGGAGCTGTAATATTTCATTTAAAGGCTATCAAAGAAAGGAGTAAAGATGTCATCATCACCCAAAAGGTTCGGACTTTAGCTGCTGCATAGGGTCAGCAATAGCTCGGAAGATAAATAGATAAGACAACAGCAGACACGAATATACTTGAACAGTTTTTATGAGTTTGGTAAAATTCTAGGATGATGCAGTTTGAAAGTCCGAGCCACAAAAACTGATGAAGTAGATTTACCATGAATAAAGCGGAATGCAAAGTGTACAATCAACATAAAAGTTGTGGTTAAAAAGGGGTAGCTGGCAAAGAGAGTGGCTATCCATAATTACCTAAACTACAAAGGCCGGCGGACAATAGAAACTCAAGCAAGTACATTATCATCTGAACGCAATACAAGTGTACTATTTATGTAAATAAATTAAACAAACTTAGTCTCAAACTAGGTGGAATCAAGAAACTTCATCTCATCTAAAGGGAACCAGAAAGAGTATGGCCGTCAAACCACGTACAGGTCAAGGAATTATCTGTGTTCAATAGAAATCATTAGGTCTAGCATGGAAGGTGCAAGAAGACGACGTTTTTTATTAAAAAAAGAAAAAAATATTAAAAAATGTTAGAAAAAAGAAAAGAAAAGAATGGCTTCCAATAATAAAGAACACAAAGCTATATCCACTACAGGCCAGACACAAGTCAATTCTTGTATAAAAATAAATGGAGCCTTTTTGGAAGCCAAAAAAGGAATCATGTTTAGCCTACGAGAAGTGAGTCCTAAGAAACCAAAACAGACAATTTACCTAGAATACACAATATTTGGCTTTGTAACGAGCCAACCTCAGTTCGAAAAATAAATCACCGAGTCAACCAGATATGCTAATTGTTGGTCCATTTGAACTTTAGAAGATAAGACTACATCCTAAAAAATAATAATCATAAAACAATCATTCACAACTTAATATAATATAATCATCCCGACATATCACAAGCCTTACCTTTATGATACATAATACATTCAAGAAAACAAAAAAAGGCATCCCCAAGGTTTCTGCCACTTAGCATCTGAGGTGTTTCGAATACATGATGCACAGGTCAAATGGAGCAACCTTACCATTGCACCAAGCCCCGCCCGCACGTAATACATTAACAAACATGCTCAGGCATGAAATCATGAAAATTAAAGAGAAAGAGAGGTTGAAAAAGAAATGGTAAAGTATCCAGAACAACATGCAGAAATGTTTTCCAAGCCAATGGAAAGTCATGCAGATCAATGTAACCAACAAGGTTAACAAAAAATGATTAAATGATTGAAGGATTGGAATTACCACACAGTATGTCACAAGGATATAACCATAACTGATGGCCAGCAGACAAAATAAAGAGAAATTCTTCTGGTTCTGAACTTGATCTTAATATAAAAAGGCATAGGAGCTATACAGGGATTAGTCTAATAGTTCGGTTCTGAGATTATGCAAATGCATTTTCAGAAGATCATGTCATTATCTCATGGGAACTGCATATGATACTATTTGAAAGTGTACTAAGAGAACCAACCACATTTGTCAAATAAAATATTAAGCAACATACACAGCACATAAAAATGGGAGCAAAAGTAGAGCTGCCACTGTCATGATTTATAGAAAACAAGGATGTAAATGTTAGAAAAACACCACAGCTTCCCAAATTAAATAAGAGCAGAAATAAAAATGAAAAAACATATTAACTTAATTAGCCAATCGCAACAAATGGGAGAAAAAGTTATCCATTGGTGAAGCAGGCATTTCAGATAACTTTATAACAAGAGACGTAAAAGAATTGCGGAAAAAAAAAGCACAATAAGATTCACACATAAACTGGTAGTTCATGTAAAAGAGCCCATGTATTTATGGTCGGGATTTTGGGAAGGAGAAAATGTAAAAATGTGACACATTTGAGTATTGAGCAAACAACTGATTGTTGACAAGCAAAATACAAACTTTGAGAATTTGGGTTCTCGAAGTCAAAATCGTACCTTTATCGATACCATCTTTATCTTGAAACTATCATGAGCCTCCAAATCCTATGAATTCTTCAGGAACAACCGAAAAAACACATCAAAAGAAATTTAATTACAGTTATGTAATTAAAGAAGTCTTACAAAAAATATAATCTTCAAAAACAAGAAATTGAAAGGCAAAAAAGGAAAAGGAAGAAGAGGCTCAAATTCACCACTTCCAGAAGTTCCTCGCCTATTGCTAGAGAAGCTGACACGCAAAGAAGAGAAGAAGAGTAATTTCACAACTTGCCCATCATCTCATTAATATACATGCACACAAAAAAGAGGAGAAGATCCCCGCGCCTCTTCTCCGATGGTGATGACCTCTCCAACTTACAATGAATGCAGCTCAGGTGCCAGCAATGTAGCAGACCTTCCACATATGTCTCGCCTATTGCTAGAGAAGATGGCATGCAAAGAAGAGAAGAACAATTTTTAGAAGTCACCCTTGTTGCATGAATATTCATACAAAAATAAATCGTACACAAAAAAGCGAAGAAGAAAAGGAGAAGGAACAATGCTTGAAAGGTAACTGAGAAATCACTATAGATGCTCACCTCCTCTCTCAAGTAGAAAGCTAGGAGAAAAGGAGAGGTGGAAGGCTGAGCTTGTTTACCAACATATAAGAACCAGCTCTTTGAGAAGGCGATTATCCATCACATTGTATGCCCGCCCATGCTCCTAATTCTTGGAACCATTATAAGTACCATTTTGAACCTTATGTCTTACATGAAAAGTTAACATAATCTGCGGCATTAGATAAACAGGTCTACTGCAATAAATAAATAAGGTTTACTGCAAATTCCGAATATGACTCAGAGGGTACCCTCTCAACTCACAACCTACCAATGCTTTCAAATCAAGATCTGGTCAGAACAGGTCAGCAACAAATGGATAATTTAATCTAGTATACTAGTCTAAAAATTGGTGTCCAGCACTATTGATGCTTGTTCAACGTCAATAACAGACCAAAAAAGTTAATCTGATTCAAGAAATCACAGCCTTAAGCAATAAAAGTAATACTCTGACAAATTGTTGGCAAATAAATCAAAATATCTTACAAACTTCAAGAAATACTGCAATCGAACAGTTTTTCGACTTGAGCATGCTGTTCCACCAATCAAATATGCTTGCTAAAGAGACATCAATGGTTAGGATTTATCGAAGACAATTTCCACAGAAAATCACGAATCTAGCCCCTATAAGATGAGATGACCATGAGTTGTAATAGTTTATTTGAAGGCTATCACCGGAATGAGTAAGGATGCTGTCATCATTGCCCCAAAAGGTTCGGACTTTTGCTGCAGCATAGGCCGGTTCGCACCGGTACGATTTTTTTTTTTTAGAACCACAGCGCCGCGCGCTGTGGTTTTTGAAACTACCGCATACCGGCCGGTACGGTACCGGCCGTACGTACCGGACCGGACCGTCCAACAATAGCTCAGAAGATAAATAGATAATTAAGACAACAACAGAGACAAGAATAAACTTGAACAATTTTTATGAGCCTTGGTAAAGTTCTAGGATGATGCAGTTTTGAAGGACCGAGCCACAAAAACTGATGAAAGTAGATTTACCATGAATAAAGCGGAATGCAGAGTGTATAATCAACATAAAATTTGTGGTTAAAGGAATAGTTGGCAAAGAGAGTGGGCTATCCATAATTATCCCTAACTACAAAGGCTAACGGACAATAGAAACTCAAGCAAGTACATTATCATGTGCAACTTAGACAAAAGGCATTATCTTAACCAAGTTCAAAACTTTTGAAGATATACTGAAGAAAAGGGAGAGAGGGATAGAGAGACTTTTACCAAGACCTCCCACTTCCTACGCTCTCCACCAAAATCTACTTAAATCTCTCAGAAATTCAAGAAACCCTTAAAAAGGAATATTGAAAAAAATAATCCCAGCAACTGGAAAGCAAAGAAGGGGGAAGATGGAGAAGGAGACTCAGATTCACCAATTGATCTGCAAACTAATAAATCAAAACCGGCTGCAAACGGTTGCCTGCAGAACAACAGCAGCAGACCATCCAAGATTGCCTCACCATCAAGAGAATAGTTGCTTTCCTCTCAAAATGTAGCAAAACCCTCATCCAAGAATCATCACAGCCTCTTTGCATGGAACCCAAAAGCAATTGCCGCTCTCCCAGTTTGCGAAAACAAAGAAGAAGAAGAAAAGCAAAAGAGAAGAACAAAAACAAACAAAGAGAACAAGATAACAAGAAGCACACCATCGCGGCCATTATCCACCCAGGAGACCAACAACAAGTTGAAGGAGAAGAAAGAGAAGACCAACAAATCTTGAGTAAGAGAACTAGAAGCCCGACCTGGGGAAAAAGATCCCACAGTGTCTCTTTTTCTCCTCCCCCCATCGATACGATCGTTGCTGCTCCGGCTGTCTGCGGAGCAGCAGACCTTCCAGAGCTGCTCACTCAATCGCTGCTAAAGAGCCGCGGCCAGATCTGCACCCTCTTGTCTATGATATCTGCTATCTGGTGGGGGAGGTGGACTCCTTCCGAGCCACGCATGTCTTTCGTGAGGCGAACAGTGCAGCCAGACTGGGTCGCCTCATTCGTAGCACACCACTCTGGAGCCGTCCTATGGAGGGGTTTCGAGCGAGTGCCGGTGGCACTAGAGCGTGTTTTGCTTTTTGATTATTCTGGGCGTTTTCACGGTTTGCAGTGAGATGCCGGTACACCAAAAAAAAAAAAGAGAACATAATCTCAAGCACCAAACTATTACATCCACCATGAAAGGCTTGATCAAATCATTCAAAGTTGACAGTAAGAGACAACAAAAGCAGAGAAATTACTATAACAGATCCATGAAAACACTAAAGTTATATGTCACAGTCACAAAGGCAAAAAATAGCATACAAAAACCACATACATAGATGGGGCATTCCACAGACGTGGTGCATGCAACAACAAATAAAAGCAGGTGGACAACCAATTGAATCACCAAGGCTAACAGAGCAAAAAAAGTTTGCTCAAAATTTGATGACCATCATTCATGTCATCAAATGGAGCAAGCAATGGCAGCGAACTGAGACAACAACCAGCACAAATCTTGTACAACAACCAAGCAAAATGAGAGATATAGAAGCAATAAAATAATCCAAACTCTTTATATGAACCAGAGAAATAGTCTTAGCATCTGACGAGATAAGCCTCAAAGAATTCTATATAGCAACCTTTTAAGCTCAATGGTTTAGGATTTTCCATGGATTTCGTTTGATTCTGGCTATTCACATTTCTTTATTTCAGTCGGTTTTTTCTAGAGAATTACATTGCATACCAAAGAATTGAGGTATGATTAATTTCGAGGACGAAATTTATTTAAGAGGGAAAGAATGTAATGTTCCAGGCCCGATACTAACTAGGCCCAATACTTTTGAAGCCCAGTTTAAGGGTATTTGGGCCAGGTCATTAATGGGGCCGTATTGGGCCCATGGATGGCAACCCTCACCTCAAGCCTAAGGACTGAAGTGACGGGCCCCCAGCTGGCCAGTAGGGGGGAAGGCCAGCTGTTGGGGCCCTCATCCATGCATAATGGGAGTCCTTCCACCTCTCACCCTGGTTGAAAGGACAAGCCCAGCTGGCCTGAGGGAAAGGGCAGCTGTAGGCTTCCGAAGCAAGGAGGAAGGAGAGGGTGCCACCTCTCCAATAAGCAGAGTTTATTTAAACTCCCAGTTTCTTAGCTTAGGAGTTACTATACCCTTATTCCTTAGCCCTCTGGAGTACTATACCATAGAAGCCGAACCCTAGAGCCGAAGGTTGAAGGAGCTGAACCTCTGAAGCCCTAGGAGAGGAAGGAGGGATTTTCTTGAAGGGTGTACTGCTCGGCTACAGCCAACCCGGAGCAAAGTATGACCTGATTACTAAAATAAGTTTAAAACAAAATAAAAAAGGGGGGATAGTTCCTCTGTGGAATGTTTCTTCCCTCTGTTTCAAGTTTTCAACAGTAAAATAGAGGGAGGAAGACTCTGGCACAGAGATGGAAGAAGAAATAACCTTTACTACCTTATATGATACACTGCAAATATTTTAAAAAATATGACAGTTTGACTAGTCTGACTACCTGTTACCCCATGTATGAGGCTTCGTGCTATTGTGGGCGGTAGTCGGCAATAGCTACGGCCGTGTCACGGATCGTGTCCGGGGCGTGACATATGTCACCTCAGTTGTGGTTATGATAAAAATAAAAAGGAACAGAAATACTTCGAACACAACTGCAATTAATATAACTTATGACGTGAATGCTTTAAGGCCTGCAGGCATCACGAGAAGATTGAACTTAGGTGAGATCAAATGAATAATGCTTATCGAACATTGAATTAAAACAACAAAATCCAATTAACATAGCCCAAAAAAAAAAAATTTGTTAGTCCGAAAATTAACTATTTATCAAAGACGGATACAATGACGGGGAGTGCAATCAACTAGCAGACCATTTCATCCACAGTTTAGACCAACAGGGACCTACAGACAGCATCTACCAAAAAAAGGGTTGATTCATATCATTCAAAGTTGACAGCAAGAGGTAACAAACGCAAAGAAATTACCATAATCCAACCATGAAAATACTAAAGTTATGTGTGTCTCAATCATAGCGGCAAAAACAGCATACAAACCACATAATGCCAACATTAAATAGATGTTCGGGCATTCCACAAACGTGGTGCGTGCAACAACATATTAAAGCAGGTGTGACAAACCAATTGCATCACCAAGACTACCGGGACCCAAAAAAAAGTTTGCTCAAAAATTTGATGACCATTCAATTACGTATCATCAACAGAGCAAGCAATGGCAGCCAACCGAAACAAACAACCAGCATAAACTTTATGTACAACAACCAAGCAGGACGAGAGATATAGAAAGCAATAAAATAATCCAAACTCTTTCTATGAAGAACTAGAGAACTAGTCCTAGCATTTAACGAAATAAAGCATCCGAAGAAATCCTATATAGCAACCTTTAAGCTTCAATGGTTTAGAATTTCCCGTGGATTTAGAACGTCAGAGATCATTTCACATGCCAGAACAATATAGAACATAACCTCCAGAAACAATTAGACGGAGTCCCACCAACAACCAAGAATACCAAATGTAGATTGAACAAACACCATCAAATATTAATCTCACTATCATTCAAGTCCAGAGAGAACTTAAAGCAAAAGTTAACAAAATAAAATATCTGAACCAAGTTCAAAACTTTTGAAGATATACTGAAGAAAAGGGAGAGAGGGAGAGAGACTTTGACCAAGATCTCCCCATTTCCTACACTCTCCACCTAAATCTACATTAAAATCTCTCGAAAACACAACCGTAAAAAAGAATATTGAAAACAAAAATCCCAGCAATTTGAAAGCAGAGAAGGGGAAGATGGAGGGGGGCTCAGATTCACCGATTGATCTGCAACTAATAAATCAAAATGGCTGCAAACAGTTGCCTGCAAGATTGCCTTGCCGTCAAGAGAATAACTGCTTTCCTCTCAATTGTAGCGAAACCCTCGTGCAAGAATCATCACAGCCGCCATGTAAAGAACCCAAAAGCAGCGCCGCTCTCCCAATTTGGGAAACAAAGAAGAATAAGAAAAGCAAAAGAGAAGGCACATAAACAAAGAAAGAGAAAAAGATAACCAGAAGCACAACATCATGACCATTATCCACCCGGAGACCAAGAACAAGTAGAAGGAGAAGAAGAAATAGAATACCAGCAAATCTTGAGAAAGAGAACTAGAAGCCGACCTAGGGAAAAGATCCCACAATGTCTTCTTCTCCTCCCCCCATCTAACAATGGCTGCTGCTCGGATGTTTGCGGGACAGCAGACATTCGAAAGCTGCTCGCTCTACCGCTACTGAAGAGAATATAACCTCCAGCACCAAACTATTTCATCCACAGCTTAGAGTTTAGACCAACAGTGACCAACAAACAACATCCACCTTGAAAGGCTTGATCATATCATGACAGGAAGAGGCGACAAAAGCACAGAAATTACTATAATACATCTATGAAAACACTAAAGTCATATGTGTGTCTCAGTCACAGTGGCAAAAACAGCATACAGAACCACATAATGCCGTCTTTAAATTGATGTTTGGGCATTCCACAAATGTGGTGCGTGCGACAACAAATTAAAGCAGGTGGACACCCAATTGCATCACCAAGACTAACGGACCTAAAAGACGTTTGATGGGAGCAAAGTAGAGGTGTCACTGTCATGATTTATAGAAAACAAGGATGTAAATGTTAGAAAAACACCACAGCTTCCCAAATTAAATGAGAGCAGAAATAAAAATGAAAAAACATATTAACTTAATTAGCCAATCGCAACAAATGGGAGAAAAAGTTATCCAATGGTGAAGCAGGCATTTCAGATAACTTTATAACAAGAGACGTAAAAGAATTGCATAAAAAAAAAAAGCACAATAAGATTCACACATAAACTGGTAGTTCATGTAAAAGAGCCCATGTATTTATGGTCGGGATTTTGTCAAGGAGAAAATGTAAAAATGTGACACATTCGAGTATTGAGCAAACAACTCCTGATTTTTGACAAGCAAAATAGAAACTTTGAGATTTGGGTTCTCGAAGTCAAAATCGTACCTTTATCGATACCATCTTTATCTTGAAACTACCATCAGCCTCCAAATCCAATGAATTCTTCAGGAACAACCGAAAAATTACATCAAAAAAAATTTAATTATAGTTATGTAATTAAAAAAGTGCTACAAAAATATAATCTTCAAAAACAAGAAATTGAAAGGCAAAAAGGGAAAAGGAAGAAGAGGCTCAAATTCACCACTTCCAGAAGTTCCTCGCCTATTGCTAGAGAAGTTGACACGCAAAGAAGAGGAGTAATTTCACAACTTGCCCATCATCTCATTAATATACATGCACGCAAAAAAGAGGAGAAGATCCCTGCACCTCTTCTCCTCTGGTGATGACCTCTCCAACTTACAATGAATGCAGATCGGGTGCCAGCAATGTAGTAGACCTTCCATATATGTCTCGCCTATTGCTAGAGAAGATGGCATGCAAAGAAGAGAAGAACAATTTTGAAGTCATCCCTTGTTGCATGAATATTCATACATAAATACATCCATACACAATAAAGGGAAGAAGAAAAGGAGAAGGAACAATGCTTGAAGGGTAACTGAGAAATCACTATAGATGCTCACCTCCTCTCTCAAGTAGAAAGCTAGGAGAAAGAAGAGGTGGAAGGTTGAGCCTTGTTTACCAACATAAAAAACCAGCTCTTTGAGAAGGCGATTATCCGTCACATTGTATGCCCGCCCATGCTCCTAATTCTTGGAACCATTATAAATACCATTTTGAACCTTATGTCTTACATGACAAGTTCACATAATCTCCAGCATTAGATAAACAGGTCTACTGCAACAAATAAATAAGGTTTACTGCAAATCCGAATATTACTCAAGAGGGTTCCCTCTCAACTCACAACCTACCAATGCTTTCAAATCAAGATCTGGTCAGAACAGGTCAGCAACAAATGGATAATTTAATCTAGTATACCAGTCTAAAAATTGGTGTCCAGCACTATTGATGCTTGTTGAACGTCAGTAACAGACCAAAAAGTTAATCTGATTCAAGAAATCACAGCCTTAAGCAATAAAAGTAATACTCTGACAATTGTTGGCAAATAAATCAAATATACTTACAAACTTCAAGAAATACTGCAATCGGACAGGGAAAGGGCAGCTGTAGGCTCCACGTCCCACGTCCCACGATCCAAATCCCTTCACTTTTCATTGAAAATCCACGTCCGGATCGAATCCTCCGAATTCAGCCCGTCCACGAGTTTCAGGATTTTCAGGGAGTCGACCTTTCCGATCTCGAGTCGACTCCAAGTCGCCTCGAGGTCGACTCCTTCCCCTTCGAGTCGACTCCAAAGTCGACCCGAGTCGACCCCATAGCTTCGCAGGTCAACCCTGGCTGAGCACGACAGAGAACTCCTGATACCCCCAACGAGTCGACCCTTTCAGGAGCTCGAGTCGACCCCAACTTGCTTCGAATCGACCCCAAGGAAATTCGAGTCGACCCCCCACCTGGAAAAACAGAAGTCGTTCTTTGGATTGTCTGAGAGAGTCGTCCCCAACCCATCTCCAGTCGACCCCTCTTTACTTCGAGTCGACCCCACCTGGGAAGAATTCGTTCTTTGGATTCTCTGAGAGAGAGTCAACCCCAGCCCATCTCGAGTCGACCCCAGCCCATCTCGAGTCGACCCATTTACTTCGAGTCGACCCCTGCGCCACTAATCCAATTAGGTCAAAACCAAAATTAAATCCAATTCAATTTGGCTCATCTTTAGTCCATTTACTCAATCAAATTGAGTTTATTAGTAACCTAATTACTAATTAATCCTCCAATAATTACTTTAATTTTTTATAGGATAATTTGCCAATCAAATTGACCAAATGTATTCCTAAATGATTCTCAATCATCCATCAGCTATCTTGAATCAATCAGAAAACTTCTATGCGTGTGACCTCATTGTTCGAACCTAAAGCCGGTAGTAACAGGAACGACTTCTTGCACTAATCGATGTGACCATCTAGCAATGGTATCCGACGTCCGGACTAGGCCGAATATATGCGAAGCAAATATTCTGAAACCCTAGACTATGGTTACTGTATAAATCATCCCTTTGACTCCTAATGCTAGGATGACCTCAGAGTTCTGTCAACTCTCTAATCAATACATCCACTATGGGATCAACTTTAGAAATCCTGTGACTCATCACAAGGATTGCCCTGGCCAAGATTTTGCTAAATTGAACACAGCATTATCTCCTATTTTCAGGAGGGGACAATTCCATCTTGACTCACGCACTGATTTCGCAAGTACTTGACTGCACCCAGTAACCTTCCGTTCCAGAATTAGAAATTCTGCTAGTTCGGTACCAAAGTACAGTAAGTTGCTTGCTAATCACTGTGGTGATCTCAGGTCTGAGCGATATTTACACCCATATCCACTCGGAACATTTCTTTGACAGTAGAGCGTTCCGGAATTGGTTACGTTCACTGAAATGTACTCCACTTCACCTGTGTGACATATCAGTATCTCCACACTCCTTGGTTAAGAGGACAACCAACGTATATGTCTCATAACGACCTAATCTCGACCATGCTGTTGTCCTATTAACAGCATATCATTTGGTCGCAAATAGGTTTAAGAACATAAATCCTTCTTTATCATAAAATAAGTCTTAAGAACATCATATAAGAGATCATTTTGAAGATGTACAATGAAATGATGAATAATACCAAATAACACTTTATTAATTTATCAATCAATTCCCAACAATGAATATAAGAGATCAACACGCTGACGATTGACACGTCGGATACAACTCCCAACAATTACCCCCCCGGGAGACCAACAACAAGTTGAAGGAGAAGAAGAAGAGAAGACCAACAAATCGTGAGTAAAGAACTAGAAGCCGACCTGGGGAAAAGATCCCACAGTGTCTCTTATTCTCCTCCCCCCATCGAACGATTGTTGCTGCTCAATTGTCTGCGGAACAGCAGACCTTCCGGAGCTGCTCGCTCAATCACTGCTGAAGAGAACATAATCTCCAGCACCAAACTATTTCAACCACAGTCTAGACCAACAGTGACCTACAAACAACATCCACCATGAAAGGCCTGACCATATCATTCAAAGTTGACAGCAAGAAGCAACAAAAGCATAGAAATTATTATAATCGATCCATGAAAACACTAAAGTTATATGTGTACCCCAGTCACAAAGGCAAAAAATAGCATACAGAACCACTTATTGAACACGTGAAGATTGAACATAGGTGAGATCAACTGAATAATGCTTATTGAACATTGAATTAAAACAAAAAAATGCACATTACCATAGCCCAAAAAAATAAAATTGTTGGTTCAAAAATTAACTATTTATCAACGCCAGATACGATGACTAGAAATGCAATCAACTAGCAGAACATTTCATCCACAGTTCAAACCAACAGTGACCTACAAACAGCATCTACCAAGAAAGGGTCGATCATATCATTCAAAGTTTATAGCAACAGGTAACAAACGCGCAGAAATTACTATAATACATCCACGAAAACACTAAAGTTATATGTGTCTCAGTCACAGTGGCAAAAAACAGCATACAGAACCACATAATGCCAACATTAAATAGATGCGGGGGCATTCCACAAACGTGGTGCGGGCAACAACAAATTAAAGCGGGTGGACAACCAATTGCATCACCAAGACTAACAGACCCAAAAAAAGTTTGCCCGGAACTTGATGACCATCATTCACATGTCATCAAATGGAGCAAGCAATGGCAGCCAACCGAAACAACAACCAGCACAAATTTATGCACAACAACCAAGTAGGATGAGAGATATAGAAGCAATAAAATAATCCAAACTCTTTATATGAAGAACCAGAGAACTAGTCTTAGCATTTAACGAAATAAGCCTCCGGAGAAATCCTAAATAGCAACCTTTTAAGCTTAATGGTTTAGGATTTCCCATGAATTGAGCATGTCAGAGATCATTTCACAAGCCAGAACATTAACAATTGAAAAGAGGGAGAGAGAGCACATCGAAACAATATAGAACATAACCACCAGAACCAAATTAAACGGAGTCCCACAAACAGCCAAGAATGCCAAATCCAAGATTGCCTCGTCGTCAAGAAAATAGCCGCTTTCCTTTCATAGCAAAACCCGGGTCCAAGAATCATCACAACCTTCTGGAGAAAATGGCCTTAACATATAAATTCAAAAGCTGTCAATAAAAGAATAAAGTGCAATATTTAATGAACAAATCAACCAACAGAAGAGTAGGAAAGAAATGGTATACAGAGTTGAGTAGGAGGAAAGGCATATAGCGATCCAAAAATCTTGTCCAGTCTCCAATAGGCTGCAGCAGTAGCCTGCAGAACAATGGACCTTACAACTTGCAAAGCATAAAATTTTTATATTTTATTTCCGCCCTTTCCAATTTGATTAGCAAATAATACTACGAAATAGCTAGGAAGAAAAAGGGGCAAATAAATAGCTATGAAGAAAAAGGGGCAAATAAATAGAAGTGAATCTTATAAATAACAAATTCGGAATAATTCTAGTAGTCAAACAATAGTAATAAGTTTATAAGGAAAGAGTATTTCATGAACAGTTGTAGTGGAAAATCAAATTCAAACTATTGTATAGAAATTCCTGCAGCAGCAACCAATAGACCACCACATAGCAATAGAGTATGATCCAGGCCTCTGAAGCATAAAAGTTTACAAGTGAATCAAATTACCACCAGATATACAGAGATAAGTAGCAAGATCAGGAAAAATAAAAGTAGACAAAGGACCAGAATAAATAATTGATTGATTAAATAACTGTTACCAAGACTAAGGACATCATCATGGGAAAGTCCAAAGAGATTACCCTAGTTAATACCAACTCTAGAGAAATTTCTACCTCGGCTTCTGCAACTCCTACATAAATGAAGCGCAAAAATGGAACTTAAAGTTATCGCCAGCACTAGTTGGCCTCTAAGCAAGCCACTTCGTCTTTTTTCACACTATTACTTGAAGAAAAGATGGAAAATAGAGAATAATGAAGGATGACAGAATCCATGCAAGACCAAAAATTACCTGGGAAAGAATAAGTGAAATAAAAAAGAAGAGTCAGGAAAACTGAAAAAATGAGGTTGGAATGCGAGCAGATTTGAAACATGTAAAAATGTGACAGCCTGTTATGGAGCAAACAACACCTGATTTTTGACAAGCAAAATACAAACTTTGAGGATTTGGGTTCTCGAAGTCAAAATCGTACCTTTTTTATAGCATCCTTATCCCAAAACTTTCATCAGCCTCCAAATCCTATGAATTCTTCAGGAACAGAAGAAAAAACACATCAAAAGAAATATAATTACAGTTATGTAATTAAAGAAGTCATAAAAAAACATAATCTTCAAAAAACAAGAAATTAAAAGGAAAAAAGGGAAGAGGAAGAAGAGGCTCAAATTCACCACTTCCAGAAGTTCCTCGCCTATTGCTAGAGAAGCTGACACGCAAAGAAGAGAACTGCAATTTTACAAGTCACCCATCTTCTCATCAATATACATACGTACACAAAAAAGAGCAGAAGAAAGCTAGGGGGCAGGAGAGGTGGAAGGCTGAGCCTTTTTACCAACATACAAGAACCAACTCTTTGAGAAGGCGATTATCCGTCACATTGTATGCCTGCCCGTGCTCCATCTAAAGCATGGAACCATTATAAAAGCCATTTTGAAGCTTATGTCTTGCATGACAAGCTCACAAAATCTCGAGCATTAGATAATCAGGTCTACTGCAATAAATAAATAAGGTTTACCGCAAATCTGAATATGACTCAAGAGGGTTCCCTCCCAGCTCACAACCTACTAGTACTTTCAAATCAAGATATGGTCAGAACCGGTCAGCAACACATAAATAACTTAATCTAGTATACCAATCTAAAATATGACTAACTCTACTGATGCTTGTTGAACATCAAGAACAGATCAAAAAGCCAATCTGATTGAAGAAAGCACAGCCATAAGCAATAAAGGTAATAGTAAGGCAAATTGTTGGGAAACAAATCAAAATATACTTACGTACTTAAAGAAATACTGCGATCGGACAGTTTTTCGACCTTTGCATGTTGTTCCACCAATTAGATATGCTTGCTTAAGAGACATCAATGGTTAGGATTTATCAAGGACAGCTTCCACAGAAAATCACGAATCTAGCCCCTATAAAATGAGATGACCAGGAGTAGAAATAGTTCATTTGAAGGATAACACAGGAATGAGTAAAGATGCTGTCATCTTCACCCAAAAAGTTCGGACTTTTGCTGCAGCATAGGGTCCAACAATAGCTGAGAAGTGAGTACTAAGAAATCAAAACAGAAAATTTACCTAGAATACACGATATTTGGCTTTGTAACAAGTCAATCTCAGATCCAAAAATAAATCAGAGTCAACCAACATATGCTTATTGTTGGTCCATTTGAACTTCAGCAGATATGGCTACACCCTACAAAATGATAAGGATAAAACAATCATTCACGACTTAATAGAATATAATCATTACAAGATATCACAAATCTCACCCTTATTAGACATAATACATTCAAAAGAAAAAAAAAGGCGTCCCAAGGTTTTTGCCCCACAGGATCTCGAGAGGTGGTTCGAACACATAATATGCACAGGTCAAAATGGAGCAACCTTACCACTGCACCAAGCCCCGCCCACATAAAAATACATTAACAAACATACTAAAATTACAATACAAACTCAGGCATGAAAACATGAAAATTAAAGTTTCCAAGCAAATGGAAAGTCATGCAGATTCATTGTAACCAACAAGGTTAATAAAAAAAGATTAAAGGATTGGAATTACCACACGGTATGTCACAAGGATATAACCATAACTGATGGCCAGCAGACAAAACAATGAGAAATTCTTCCGATTCGAAACTTGATCTAATATAAAAAGGGATAGGAGCTATACAGGGATTAGTCTAATAGTTCTAAGATTATGTAAAAGCATTTTCAGAAGATCATGTCATTATCTCATGGCAACTGCATATGATATGATTTGAAAGTTGTACTAAAAGAACCCATCACTTTTGTCAAATAAAAGATTAAGCAACATACACAGCACATAAAAACCAAAACAAAAGTAGAGGTGTCACTGTCATGATGTATAGAAAACAAGGATGTAAATGTCAGAAAAACACCAGAGCATCCCAAATTAAATGAGAGCAGAAATAAAAATGAAAAAACAAATTAAATTAATCAGCCAATCGCAACAATTAGGAGAAAAGTTATCCAATGGTGAAGGAGGCATTTCAGCTAACTTAATAACAAGAGACATAAAAGAATTGCAGAAAAATATAGCACAATAAGATTCACACAAACTGGTAGTTCATGTAAAAGAGCCCATCTATTTATGGTCGGGATTTTGTGAAGGAGAAAATGTAAATATGCGACACATTCTAGTATTGAGCAAACAACTCCAGATTTCTGACAAGCAAAATACGAACTTTGAGAATGTGGATTCTCGAAGTCAAAATCGTACCTTTATTGATACTATCTTTATTTCGAAACTATCATCGGCCTCCAAATCCTACAAATTCTTCAGGAACAACAGAAAAAACACATCAGAAGAAATTTAATTACAGTTTTGTAATTAAAGAGGCCTTAAAAAATATAATCTTCAAAAAACAAGAAATTAAAAGGCAAAATGGGAAAAGGAAGAATAGGCTCAAATTCGCCACTTCCAGAAGTTCCCCGCCTGTTGCTAGAGAAGCTGACACGCAAAGAAGAAAAGAGCAATTTTACAAGTCACCCATCATCTCATCAAGATACATACATACACAAAAAAGAGGAGAAGATCCCCGCTCCTCTTCTCCTCGGGTGATGACCTCTCCAACTTACAATGAATGCAGATTGGTTGCCAGCAATGTAGTAGACCTTCCGAAAATGCCTCACCTATTGCTAGAGAAGATGGCAAGCAAAGAAGAGAACAAATTTAGAAGTCACCCCTTGTTGCATCAATATTCATGCATAAATGCATCCATACAAACAAAAAAGCAAGGAATGTTGTACCGGCCGGTTCAGCCCGTACCGAACCGATACTGGCTTGGAAAGGTCTGGTTCGGTGTTAAAAACCCGTACCGGCCCGAACCGGCTAACCGTATCGGCCCGTACCGGTTCCAAATTCTTTTGGAGCTTTTGGATACGTGAACCAAGAGGGTTCCCTCCCAACCTGCAAGCTACCAATGCTTTCAAATCAAGATCTGGCCAGAACAGGTCAGCAACACATGGATAATTTAATCTAGTATACCAGTCTAAAAATTGGTGTCCAAGACTATTGATGCTTGTTGAACGTCAATAATAGACCAAAAAGCTAATTTGATTCAAGAAATCACAGCCTAAAGCAATAAAAGTAATACTATGACAAATTGTTGGCAAATAAATCAAAATATACTTACATACTTCAAGAAATACTGCGATCGGAAAACAAAGATGTAAATGTCAGAAAAACACCAGAGCATCCCAAATTAAATGAGAGCAGAAATAAAAATGAAAAAACAAATTAAATTAATTAGCCAATCGCAACAATTAGGAGAAAAGTTATCCAATGGTGAAGCAGGCATTTCAGCTAACTTAATAACAAGAGACATAAAAGAATTGCAGAAAAAAATAGCACAATAGGATTCACACAAACGGGTAGTTCATGTAAAAAAGCCCATCTATTTATGGTCGGGATTTTGTGAAGGAGAAAATGTAAATATGCGACACATTTTAGTATTGAGCAAACAACTCCTGATTTCTGACAAGCAAAACACGAACTTTGAGAATGTCGGTTCTCGAAGTCAAAATCGTACCTTTATTGATACCATCTTTATCTCGAAACTATCATCAGCCTCCAAATCATATGAATTCTTCAGGAACAGCAGAAAAAACACATCAGAAGAAATTTAATTACAGTTTTGTAATTAAAGAAGCCTTAAAAAAATATAATCTTCAAAAAACAAGAAATTAGAAGGCAAAATGGGAAAAGGAAAAAGAGGCTCAAATTCGCCACTTCCAGATGTTCCCCGCCAATTGCTAGAGAAGCTGACACGCAAAGAAGAAAAGAGCAATTTTACAAGTCACCCATCATCTCATCAATATACATACATACACACAAAAAGAGGAGATCCCCGCTCCTCCTCTCCTTGGGTGATGACCTCTCCAACTTACAATGAATGCAGATTGGTTGTCAGCAGTGTAGTAGACCTTCCAAAAATGCCTCGCCTATTGCTAGAGAAGGTGGCATGCAAAGAAGAGAACAAATTTAGAAGTCAACCCTTGTTGCATCAATATTCCTGCAAAAATGCATCCATACAAACAAAAAAGCAAGGAATGCTGTACCGGCCGGTTCAGCCCGTACCGAACCGATACTGGCTCCGAACGGTCTGGTTCGGTGTTAAAAACCCGTACCGGCCCGAACCGGCTAACCGTATCGGCCCGTACCGGTTCCAAATTTTTTTGGAGCTTTTGGATACGTGAACCAAGAGGGTTCCCTCCCAACCCGCAAGCTACCAATGCTTTCAAATCAAGATCTGGCCAGAACAGGTCAGCAACACATGGATAATTTAATCTAGTATACCAGTCCAAAAATTGGTGTCCAAGACTATTGATGCTTGTTGAACGTCAATAATAGACCAAAAAGCTAATTTGATTCAAGAAATCACAGCCTAAAGCAATAAAAGTAATACTATGACAAATTGTTGGCAAATAAATCAAAATATACTTATATACTTCAAGAAATAATGCGATCAGAAAATTTTTTGACCTGAGCACGCTGTTCCACCAATCAGATATGCTTGCTAAAGAGACATCAATGGTTAGGATTTATCGAGGACAGCTTCCACAGAAAATCACGAATCAAGCCCCTATAAGATAAGATGACTAGGAGCTGTAATATTTCATTTAAAGGCTATCAAAGAAAGGAGTAAAGATGTCATCATCACCCAAAAGGTTCGAACTTTAGCTGCTGCATAGGGTCAGCAATAGCTCGGAAGATAAATAGATAAGACAACAGCAGACACGAATATACTTGAACAGTTTTTATGAGTTTGGTAAAATTCTAGGATGATGCAGTTTGAAGGTCCGAGCCACAAAAACTGATGAAGTAGATTTGAATAAAGCGGAATGCAAAGTGTATAATCAACATAAAAGTTGTGGTTAAAAAGGGATAGCTGGCAAAGAGAGTGGCTATCCATAATTACCTAAACTACAAAGGCCGGCGGACAATAGAAACTCAAGCAAGTACATTATCATCTGAACGCAATACAAGTGTACTATTTATGTAAATAAATTAAACAAACTTAGTCTCAAACTAGGTGGAATCAAGAAACTTCATCTCATCTAAAGGGAACCAGAAAGAGTATGGCCGTCAAACCACGTACAGGTCAAGGAATTATCTGTGTTCAATAGAAATCATTAGGTCTAGCATGGAAGGTGCAAGAAGACAACGTTTTTTATTAAAAAAAGAAAAAAAATATTAAAAAATGTTAAAAAAAGAAAAAGAAAAGAAAAGAATGGCTTCCAATAATAAAGAACACAAAGCTATATCCACTACAGGCCAGACACAAGTCAATTCTTGTATAAAAATAAATGGAGCCTTTTTGGAAGCCAAAAAAGGAATCACGTTTAGCCTACGAGAAGTGAGTCCTAAGAAACCAAAACTGACAATTTACCTAGAATACACAATATTTGGCTTTGTAACGAGCCAACCTCAGCTCGAAAAATAAATCACCGAGTCAACCAGATATGCTAATTGTTGGTCCATTTGAACTTTAGAAGATAAGACTACATCCTAAAAATAATAATCATAAAACAATCATTCACAACTTAATAGAATATAATCATCCCGACATATCACAAGCCTTACCTTTATGATACATAATACATTCAAGAAAACAAAAAAAGGCATCCCCAAGGTTTCTGCCACTTAGCATCTGAGGTGTTTCGAATACATGATGCACAGGTCAAATGGAGCAACCTTACCATTGCACCAAGCCCCACCCGCACGTAATACATTAACAAACATGCTCAGGCATGAAATCATGAAAATTAAAGAGAAAGAGAGGTTGAAAAAGAAATGGTAAAGTATCCAGAACAACATGCAGAAATGTTTTCCAAGCCAACGGAAAGTCATGCAGATCAACTGGGCCAATACTTCTGAGGCCCAGTGATGGGAAAGAATGTAACATCCGGGCCTGATACTAACTGGGCCCAATACTTCTGAGGCCCAGTTTAAGGGTATTTGGGCTCGGTCGTTAATGGGGCCGTATTGGGCCCATGGATGGCAACCCTCACCTCACGCCTGAGGACTGAAGTGACGGGCCCCCGCTGGCCAATAGGGGGGAAGACCAGCTGTTGGGCCCTCATCCATGCAAAATGGGAGTCTGCCACCTCACCCAGGTTGAAAGGACAAGCCCAGCTGGCCTAAGGGAAAGGGCATCTGTAGGCTTCCGGAGCAAGGAGGAAGGAGAGGGTGCCGCCTCTCCAAGGGTCACCTCCTAAGCAGAGTTTATTTAAACTCTCAGTTTCTTAACTTAGGAGTTACTATACCCTCTTATTCCTTAGCCCTCTCGAGTACTGTACCAGAGAAGCCGAACCCTAGAGCCGAAGGTTGATGGAGCGGAACCTCTGAAGCCCTAGGAGAGGAAGGAGGGATTTCTTGAAGGGTGTACTGCTCGGCTGTAGCCAACCCGGAGCAAGGTATGACCTGATTTACTTAAATGGGTTTAAACAAAATAAAAAGAGGGAAAGTTCCTCTGTGGAATGTTTCTTCCCTCTGTTTCAACAGTAAAACAGAGGAAAAAAGACTCTGGCACAGAGATGGAAGAAGAAATACCTGTACTACCTTATATGATACACAGCAAATATTTTAAATATATGACAGTTTGACAAGTCTGACTACCCTGTTACCCATGTATGAGGCTTCGTGCTATTGTGGGCGGTAGTCGGCAATAGCACGGCCATGTCACGGATCCGGGTCCGGGGCGTGACATATGTCACTTCAGTTGTGGATATGATAAAAATAAAAAAGGGAACGAAAATACTTTGAACACAACTGCAATTAATATAACTTATGACGTGAATGCTTTAAGGCCTGTAGCATCACGTGAAGATTGAACTTAGGTGAGATCAAATGAATAATGCTTATCGAAAATGAATTAAAACAACAAAATGCACATTATCATAGCCCCAAAAAAAAAATTTGTTGGTCCGAAAATTAACTATTTATCAAAGACAAATACAATGACAGAGAGTGCAATCAACTAGCAGACCATTTCATCCACAGTTTAGACCAACAGGGACCTACAGACAGCATCTACCAAAAAAGGGTTGATCATATCATTCAAAGTTGACAGCAAGAGGTAACAAACGCAAAGAAATTACCATAATCCATCCATGAAAATACTAAAGTTATATGTGTCTCAGTCACAGCGGCAAAAAACAGCATACAGAACCACATAATGCCAACATTAAATAGATGTTCGGGCATTCCACAAATGTGGTGCGTGCAACAACATATTAAAGCAGGTGGACAACCAATTGCATCACCAAGACTACCGGACCCAAAAAAAGTTTGCTCAAAATTTGATGACCATCAATTACGTGTCATCAAACGGAGCAAGCAATGGCAGCCAACCGAAACAACAACCAGTATAAATTTATGTACAACCAAGCAGGACGAGAGATATAGAAGCAATAAAATATCCAAACTCTTTCTATGCAGAACTAGAGAACTAGTCATAGCATTTAACGAAATAAGCATCCAAAGAAATCCTATATAGCAACCTTTTAAGCTCAATGGTTTAGAATTTCCCATGGATTTAGAATGTCAGAGATCATTTCACATGCCAGAACGTCAACAATTGAAAAAAGGGAGAGAAAGCACATTGAAACAATATAGAACATAACCTCCAGAACCAAATTAGATGGAGTCCCACCAACAACCAAGAATACCAAATCTAGATTGAACAAACACCGATCAAAATATTATCTCACTATTATTCAAGTCCAGAGAGAACTTAAAGCAAAGTTGACAAAATAAAATATCTGAACCAAGTTCAAAACTTTTGAAGATATACTGAAGAAAAGGGAGAGAGGGAGAGAGACTTTGACCAAGATCTCCCCACTTCCTACACTCTCCACCTAAATCTACTTTAAAATCTCTCGGAAACACAACCGTAAAAAGAATATTGAAAACAAAAATCCCAGCAATTTGAAAGCAGGGAAGGGGAAGATGGAGAGGGGGGCTCTGATTCACCGATTGATCTGCAACTAATAAATCAAAATGGCTGCAAATAGTTGCCTGCAAGATTGCCTTGCCGTCAAGAGAAGAACTGCTTTCCTCTCAATTGTAGCGAAACCCTCGAGCAAGAATCATCATAGCCTCCTTGTAAAGAACCCAAAAGCAGCGCCGCTCTCCCAATTTGGGAAACAAAGAAGAATAAGAAAAGCAAAAGAGAAGGCACATAAACAAAGAGAAAAAGATAACAAGAAGCACAACATCGTGACCATTATCCACCCGGGAGACCAAGAACAAGTAGGAGGAGAAGAAATAGAATACCAGCAAATCTTGAGAAAGAGAACTAGAAGCCGACCTAGGAAAAAGATCCCACAATGTCTTCTTCTCCTCCCCCCTTCTAACCATGGCCGCTGCTCGGATGTCTGCGAAACAGCAGACATTCAAAAGCTGCTCGCTCTACCGCTACCGAAGACGACATAACCGCCAGCACCAAACTATTTCATCCACAGCTTAAGAGTTTAGACCAACAGTGACCAACAAACAGCATCCACCTTGAAAGGCTTGATCATATCATGACAGGAAGAGGCGACAAAAGCACAGAAATTACTATAATACATCCATGAAAACACTAAAGTTTTATGTGTGTCTCAGTCACAGTGGCAAAAACAGCATACAGAACCACATAATGCCGACTTTAAATTGATGTTCAGGCATTCCACAAATGTGGTGCTTGCGACAACAAATTAAAGCAGGTGGACAACCAATTGCATCACCAAGACTAACGGACCTAAAAGAAGTTTGCTCAAAATTTGATTAACATCATTCACATGTCATCAAATGGAGCATGCAATGGCAGCCAACCAAAACAACAACCAGCACAAATTATCTACAACAACCAAGCAGGATGAGAGAAATAGAAGCAATAAAATAATCCAAACTCTTTACATGAAGAACCATCGAACTAGTCTTAGCATTTAGCGAAATAAGCCTCCGAAGAAATCCTATATAGCAACCATTTAAGCTCAATGATTTAGGATTTCCTATGGATTTAGCATGTCAGAGATCATTTCACATGCTATAACATTAACAATTGAAAAGAGGGAGAGATTGCACATCGAAGCAATATAAACATAACCTCCAGAACCAAATTAGACAGAATATCACCAACAACCAAGAATACCAAATCCAGATTGAACAAACAGCGATCAAAATATTATCTCTCCATCATTCAAGTCCAGAGAGAACCAAGTTCAAAACTTTTGAAGATATACTGAAGAAAAGGGAGAGAGGGAGAGGAGACTTTTACCAAGATCTCCCTAGTTCCTACACTCTCCACCTAAATCTACATTAAAATCTAAATTAAAATCTCTCAAAAAGAATATTGAAAAACAAAACTCCCAGCAATTTGAAAGCAGAGAATGGGAAGATGGAGGGAGAGGCTTAGATTCACCAATTGATCTGCAACTAATAAATCAAAACAGCTGCAAACGGTTGCTTGCAGAACAACAGCAGCAGACCATCCAACATTGCCTCACCGTCAAGAGAATAGTTACTTTCCTCTCAAAATGTAGCAAAACCCTCATCCAAGAATCATCCAGCCTCTTTGTATAGAACACAAAAGCAATGCCGCTCTCCCAGTTTGCGAAACAATGAAGAAGAAGAAAAGCCAAATAGAAGAAACATAAGCAATGCTGCTCTCCCAGTTGTATAGGGATTAGTCTAATAGTTCTGAGATTATGCAAATGCATTTTCAGAAGATCATGTCCTTGTCTCATGGCAATGGCAAATGATACTATTTGAAAGTTGTGCTAAGAGAACCAAACAATTTTGTCAAATAAAAGATTAAGCAACATACACAGCACATAAAAATGGGAGCAAAAGTAGTGGTGTCCCTATCATGATGTACAGAAAACAAGGATGTAAATGTCAGCAAAAGACCAGAGCATCCAAATTAACTGAGGGCAGAAAAAAAAAATGAAAAAACAACTTAAATTAATTTCTCAAGATTCAAACGCAACAAATGGGAGAAAAAGTTATCCAATAGTGAAGCAGGCATTTCAATTAACTTAATAACAAGAGACCTAAAAGAATTGCAGAAAAATAATAGTATAATAAGATTCACAAATAAACCGGTAGTCCATGTAAAAGAGCCCATCTATTTATGGTCAGGATTTTGTTATGTCACTTCAGTTGTGGATATGATAAGAATAAAAAAGGAACAGAGATACTTTAGAACCCAACTACAATTAATATAAGTTATGACATAAATGCTTTAAGGCCTGTAGCATCACGTGAAGATTAAACTTAGGTGAGATCAACTAAATAATGCTTACTGAACAACGAATTAAAACAACAAAATGCACATTACCATACCCAAAAAATATTGTTGGATTGAAAATTAATTATTTATCAATGCCTGATACAATGACATGAAGTGCGATCATCCAGCAGACTATTTCATCCACAGTTTAGACTTTAGACCAACAGAGACCTAGAAACAGCATCTACCATGAAAGGCATGACTAATTAAAAATGGGGGCAAAAGTAGTGGTGTCACTATCATGATGTACAGAAAACAAGGATGTAAATGTCAGCAAAAGATCAGAGCATCCCAAATTAAATGAGAGTAGAAATAAAAATGAAAAAAACAAATTAAATTAATTAGTCAATCGCAACCAAGTTCAAAACTGTTGAAGATATACTGAAGAAAAGGGAGAGAGGGAGGCTGAACCAAGTTCCCACTTCCTTGACTCTCCACCTAAATCTACTTTAAAATCTCTCAAAAATTCAAGAAACCCTTAAAAAAGAATCTTGAAAACAAAAAGCCCAGCAATTAGAAAGCAGAGAAGGCGAAGATGAAGAGGGAGGCTGAAATTCAAGGAACTCTCAAAACTAAGTGCACTTAAACATAATGGAGAGGACATCCATGACTTACTGTGTAATGCATAAATTACAGGAACGGTGATTCTATATCCCACCATAATCAACACAAAATCACATGGATAGCATGCCAATAACAAGTGTAGAAAAATGCAGAACTTATATAACTATTGGCGACATAATTCAGTTATCACAGAGCTTACTTAATTATAAGAATATAAAAACTAAGATGCCATAAAATAGGTGCCTCCCTCTCTTGAAAAGCGGGAGGAATACTTAGTAAGTATGAATGGGAAACTAAATACATGGTGACTTGATCAAGAGAAAAAAAACATAGTTGGCTTCTAGAAAAAAGAAGCATGTGAAAACTCAAAAGACAGAATTTAAAGCCACCACAGAGGGGCTAGGGCTTCCGGTGGAGACGAAGGAAGGGGAGGGGGGGCGAGAGAGAGAGAGAGAGAGAGAGAGAGAGAGGATGGAGGCGAAGAGGCGGGAAAACTCTGGAAAGAAAAACGGAGGAGGTGGTGGCGCCACCAGAGGGAGGAGGAGAAAAAGAAAATAAAAGAAAATAAAGAAAGAAAAAGAGGGGAAAAAAAAAGGAGGATCGTACCTGGGTCTCTCGCGCCTCCTTCTCGGTCACGGTGGTTCCCCTCCTCCGCCGTGGTCGGATCGGGGTAAGGGAGGTCCCCGGAGACTAAAACTCACTCCGGCATCACTTTGGAGGAGGTTTAGGCCCTCCCTCTCCCACTGCTCCCACCCTGGAGAAAGGCACCCCTCGGCCGCAGTCGCCGGAGCGGCTGCAGGCCGAGGAAGCGTCCGCCTCCTCAGGGGAGCTCCCAGGGGCTCGGCCCCACCTCGGGGACCCCGTTCGACTCCTCCGGCACCACTTCGGAGGAGGTCCAGGGCCCCCTACCCTTTCCCTTCTCCCGCTCCGAGGTGGGAGCATCTCCCGGAGGAGGCTCGCCCAACGGTGGCACGGCGAGAGGGAGAAGAGGAGGTGGGAGGGGGGAAGCAAAGAGAGAGAGGAAGGAGGGGAGAAGGGCTCGGCCGGAGGTGAAAGAAGAAGAAAGAAAGGGGCTAGGGCTTCCGGTGGAGACGAAGGAAGGGGGGCGAGAGAGAGAGAGAGAGAGAGAGGATGGAGGCGAAGAGGCGGGAAAACTCTGGAAAGAAAAACGGAGGAGGTGGTGGCGCCACCACAGAGGGAGGAGGAGAAAAAGAAAATAAAAGAAAATAAAAGAAAATAAAGAAAGAAAAAGAGGGGAAAAAAAAGGAGGATCGTACCTGGGTCTCTCGCGCCTCCTTCTCGGTCACGGTGGTTCTCCTCCTCCGCCGTGGTCGGATCGGGGTAAGGGAGGTCCCCGGAGACTAAAACTCACTCCGGCATCACTTGGGAGGAGGTTTAGGCCCTCCCTCTCCCACTGCTCCCACCCTGGAGAAGGGCACCCCTCGGCCGCAGTCGCCGGAGCGGCTGCAGGCCGAGGAAGCGTCCGCCTCCTCACGGGAGCTCCCAGGGGCTCGGCCCCACCTCGGGGACCCGTTTGACTCCTCCGGCACCACTTCGGAGGAGGTCCAGGGCCCCCTACCCTTTCCCTTCTGCCGCTCCGAGGTGGGAGCATCTCCCGGAGGAGGCTCGCCCCACGGTGGCACGGCGAGAGGGAGAAGAGGAGGTGGGAGGGGGGAAGCAGAGAGAGAGAGGAAGGAGGGGAGAAGGGCTCGGCCGGAGGTGAAAGAAGAAGAAAGAAAGGGGCTAGGGCTTCCGGTCGAGACGAAGGAAGGGGGGGGCGAGAGAGAGAGAGGGACAGAGAGAGAGAGGATGGAGGCGAAGAGGCGGGAAAACTCTGGAAAGAAAAACGGAGGAGGTGGTGGCGCCACCACAGAGGGAGGAGGAGAAAAAGAAAATAAAAGAAAATAAAGAAAGAAAAAGAGGGGAAAAAAAAAAGGAGGATCGTACCTGGGTCTCTCGCGCCTCCTTCTCGGTCACGGTGGTTCTCCTCCTCCGCCGTGGTCGGATCGGGGTAAGGGAGGTCCCCGGAGACTAAAACTCACTCCGGCATCACTTTGGAGGAGGTTTAGGCCCTCCCTCTCCCACTGCTCCCACCCTGGAGAAGGGCACCCCTCGGCCGCAGTCGCCGGAGCGGCTGCAGGCCGAGGAAGCGTCCGCCTTCTGCGGCTCCGAGGTGGAAGCATCTCCCGGAGGAGGCTCGCCCCACGGTGGCACGGCGAGAGGGAGAAGAGGAGGTGGGAGGGGGGAAGCAAAGAGAGAGAGGAAGGAGGGGAGAAGGGCTCGGCCGGAGGTGAAAGAAGAAGAAAGAAAGGGGCTAGGGCATCCGGTGGAGACGAAGGAGGGGGGGGGGGGGAGGGGGCGAGAGAGAGAGAGAGAGAGAGGATGGAGGCGAAGAGGCGGGAATACTCTGGAAGAAGGACCTTAACGGTTACGGCATAACGGGGCGGATCCTGGTTCGGGTCCAAAACCCGTTAAGTCCAATAAAAAGTAATTGGCTTAGCTAAATCTGGCTAAGCCAGGTTCCAAACAGATTAGGCTAAGGCTGACGAGCCTAAATTGCAGACCGAGTTAAATGCGAATTAAATCAAGCCCAAATTCAGTTGGGTCCGAACCCAATTAAGCTGAGCTAGTCCTAGCAGGCCCAATTTAATCTGAATCAAGCCTAATTCAACTAATTAGAGACCAAATTGGCTTTGGACCGACCCTAATTCAAGCCCAAATGATTTAAAATGATACTAGACCAAGGTTAGACCCAATTAGACCTTGGACTGAGCCTAATGACCCAATCAGAAGACCAATTTGACAAATGGTCTACATTTTGCGCCAAAACTATAAATGAATTATTTAGCAATGAAATCTTATCCTTGCCAAAAAATCAAAATCTGTTTGCAATGAAACTTATTCAGTCACCATATATAAAAAAGATTAGTGATGAAACTAATTTGTCACCAAAAAACTCTAGATTTTTTTTTTTCATTTTTGCATCCACATATAAACATTTGGGAACAATTCATTTTGCTTTGCAAATCTTGCAGCCATGCACCATATTTTAAGACTTGTCAAAGTAATGGGCCAAATAATGTATTTTATCTGTTGATGCACCTTTTTTTCCCCTTCACAACCAGCTTAATGTGTTGCTAGTGGCCCTGCAAGAACTTCGGAAGAGGGAACAATGTACACCAGCAGTGGTGCCATACATCTGTAAACAAACTGAAAAGAGCATCTCTAAATCTTACTGAGTCCCACCCCCAATTGATTGAGTCACCCTTATATTTATTTATATAAATAAAGACATAGCATATATCCTCTATATAGATCATAGGATTACTCTATGAATAGGTCAATTCTTTAAAGCCTTCGCATTCCTAATCCTATAGGGCCGGACGGCTTTGTTTGCCCTAGCTTGGCGAATCACATCCCACCCCTGCTTTTCGACGACTTTCCATTTTTCTTCGTATTTTCTTCCTATTTGACTAATTGGACTCCCTCGTCACAGTCTTCTTTTTTCCGAGTAAGAATTGCTTGCCTCGACTAATGTGAAAGAGTGAGACGAACGAGACCAAGGCCATATAGAGTAACAGCTAATAAAAGAAGCTATTATGTCCATTCGAAAACCAATGGTCGCTTAATTGCTAAATTGACTCAAATCCTACGAGCAAAGAAAGATAGGATCCCAAGTAAGTTTAGAAAAAATATTTTAATAGTATTTTTGCGAGACCCTAGAACTGGCCGGTCCACTTGACCGGCCCAGCCCCAAACTTTCGGCCTCACGTGCGTCGCACGTGAGGGGGCGTGATCAAGGGGAGAATCATCCCGCAGAAGCCGAGAACACCTGGTTATTTTAGGGCTTCTTCCTCCTCCTTTGAAGCCATCCAAAGTCGAGCCGCCACGCCCAACTGGTTAGGGGTTCTCCTTCTTCTTCGTGTTGCCGCCCAAGAGAGAGGGAGGAGAGCCATTAAAGTAGCAAGTTGGGTGCTCTTCTTCCTCCATTGGCCGCTGGAAGGAAGCCGCCGGATCTTCGCCAGGGCTGAGGTAAGGATTCCTAGCCTTCACCTCTTTGTTATACCATTTGAAAAAAAAAGAAGAAAGAAAGAAGAAGAGAGGGAAGAAGGAGAAGGCCGACCACCGCGGGCACTTCTTCTTCTCCCGTGCGCATGCCTCCTCCGCGGGAAGAAGGAGAGGGTCGGCCGCCGCGAGCGTTGCCGGCCTCGACTTGGCCTCTCCCGGGCTCACCGACCTCCCTTCGCGAGAGAAGAAAGAAGAAGAAAGAAAGAGGGGGAAGGAGAGGAAGTCGGGTGAAGAGAAGAGGAGGAGAAAGAAAAAGAAAAAAAAAAGAAAGAAAGGGGGGAAGGAAGAGAGGAGTCTGGAGAAGAAGCGAAGAAAAGAAAAGAAAAGGAAAGGAAAGGAAAAGGAAAGAAAAGAAAAGAAAAAAGAAAAGGAAAGAAAAGAAAAGAAAAAGGAAAAGAAAGAGAATATATATATATATATATCTTTATATATATATATATATAAAGGGAGGGAGGTGGTTTACGGGTATGAACCCGAACTCGGAGAGCTAGGCACTTTTGCAGGCTCGATCATGGAAGGATGTTAAAATTTAAGTTATATAGATATATATAACTTAAATTTTAAAAGAAGAATATGATTTTTGGATATTAGGTTTTGCGAGGGATTTGCGTAATTAATTGGATTTATTGTGGATCTCGTTCGCAAGGTAAGTAATGTAACCTTTTTCTAGATTTATCGGTAAGTTATAAATATTTTCTCGAGTTGAGTTATCCTTGATTTACAAATTCGATGCATAGTGTTATATGTCTATTTTTAGAATATTGTATAATTCTGATTGAACATATTTGCTTTCGACTTGATTGTGTTTGATTGATTCGATATCATATTTTCGGTTTAGAAAATTGAACGTAATGCAAGAAAAGATAATAATAACTCGTAATAGATTCGGACTCGCAGTTGGGCTATGTTGAGGACCCCGCCAATAGAGGCTAATACATTGGTATCGTAAGAAGATTAGTCGGTGATATGACCTTGCCACAGGGAACATATGGTCATAGTTCTTGGCTGTTGAGTTGAATTCTGGTAAATTGAAAGAAATTAAGATATGAACGATATTTGGTTTTGACACTGCATGTTTTTATAACTAAAATATGAAATAGAGAATTAATTGAACTTCAACCTCGCTATGTTGAGAACCCCGCCAATGGAGGCAGCTACGTTGGCAATTGACTGTCCTGAAGGACGCCAGGTATTAATCTAGTTCCAATATTTATTTCTATTTATTGTCTAGCTATGCCCACTCCTCCTTGTTAGACAACTTATTATGCTGCTAGAAAAGATTAAATAGTTACATAACAATTTTTTTTGATTAATTGTCAAAAGAAGAATATGAGCTTTTGAATTTCGAAAGTGTTCACACGGATTAAGACATAATAATGAATGTACCAATAAGCAAGTAATTCTAGGAGAAAAAAATCTCTAGACTTGACACGGGTATGTTGAGGTTTAAATCAGAGCGTGCAGAGGAAGTGTGGTGAATAGAATTATTTGACATTGGTTAAACAAGATGACTTTGATTTGAAGAGTGTTATGACTTGATTTGGAAGAAGTATTATTCTTGAACTGCATGTACAAAAATTTCATAGATTAAATTTCTTTTAAGGGAGGAAGGATGTGAGACCCTGGAACGGAGCCCAGTCCACTTGACCAGCCCAGCTCCAAACTTTCGGCCTCACGTGCGTTACATGTGAGGGGGCGTGATGAAGGGGAGAATCATCCCGAAGAAGCCAGGAATGCCTGGTTATTTTTAGGGCTTCTTCCTCCTCCTTTGAAGCCATCCAAAGCGGAGCCGCCATGCCCAACTGGTTGGGGGTTCTCCTTCTTCTTCGTGTTGCCGCCCAAGAGAGAGGGAGGAGAGCCATTAAAGCAATGGGTTGGGTGCTCTTCTTCCTCCGTTTGCCGTCGGAAGGAAGCCGCCGGATTTTTGCCGGGGCTGAGGTAAAGATTCCTAGCCTTCACCTCTTTGTTATACCATTTGAAAAAAAAAGAGAAAGAAAGAAAGAAGAAGAGAGGGAAGAAGGAGAAGGCCGACCGCTGCGGGCTCTTCTTCTCCCATGCGCATGCCTCCTCCGCGGGAAGAAGGAGAGGGCCGGCCGCCGCGGGCATCGCCGGCCTCGACTTGGCCTCTCCCAAGTTCGCCGACCTCCCTTTGCGGGAGAAGAAAGAAGAAGAAAGAAAGCGGGGGAAGGAGAGGAAGTCGGGTGAAGAGAAGAGGAGGAGAAAGAAAAAGAAAAAAAGAAAGGGGGGAAGGAAGAGAGGAGTTGGGAGAAGATTCTGGAGAAGAAGAGAAGAAAAGAAAAGAAAAAGAAAAGAAAAGGAAAGAAAAGAAAAGAAAAGAAAAAGAAAAGGAAAAGAAAAAGAAAAAGAAAGAGAAAAGGAAATATATATATATATAAAGGGAGGGAGGTGGTTTACGGGTATGAACCTGAACTCGGAGTGCTAGGCACTTCTGCAGGCTCGACCATGGGAGGATGTTAAAATTTAAGTTTTATATATATATATATATAGTGATGAATTTTAAAAGAAAAATATGATTTTTGGATATTAGGTTCTGTGAGGGATTTGCGTAATTAATTGGATTTGTTGTGGATCTCGTTCGTAAGGTAAGTAATGTAACCTTTTTCTAGATTTATCGGCAAGTTATAAATATTTTCTCGAGTCGAGTTATTCTTGATTTACAAATTCGATGCATGGTGTTATATGTCTATTTTTAGAATATTGTATAATTCTGATTGAACATATTTGCTTTCGACTTGGATTGTGTTTGATTGATTCGATATCATATTTTCGATTTAGAAAATTGAACGTAATGCAAGAAAAGAATAATAACTCGTAATAAATTTGGACTCGCAGTTGGGCTATGTTGAGAACCCTGCCAATAGGGGCTAATACATTGGTACCGCAAGAAGATTAGTCAGTGATATGACCTTGCCACAGGAAACATGTGGTCATAGTTCTCGGCTGTTAAGTTGAATTCTGATAAATTGAAAGAAATTAAGATATGAACGATATTTGGTTTTGACGCTGCATGTTTTCATAACTGAAATATGAAATAGAGAACTAATTGAACTTCGACCTGGCTATATTGAGGACCCCGCCAATGGGGGCAGATACGTTGGCAATTGACTATCCTGAAGGACTCACCGCGAGAAGATTAGTCGGTATTGATAACCCTGCCACAGGAAACATGTGGTCATAGTCCAGGATCGACAAGATGAATTGAATATGTGAAAGAATCTCGAAACCGTGAAAAGAATCTTAAGAATTTAAGAAATATTTGATTTGTATCTTGGAACTGCATATATATTTATTTTCTGTATATTATTGCCTGATTTATCTAGCTAGAGTGTTTGTTACTTACTGGGCTGTTTAGATCATTATACAATTTATTGTTGTTTTACAGATCTCGAGAACTAGTCTATTGAGGTTTCAAAATGGGAGGGCGACTAGAAGGATTGTGGCACAAGCTATCTTAGATTAGGGTTATTTAAGTTGAACTATTATCTTGGACATTTATTATAATTGTTAGACATTGCTAGGTTTTGTTATTTTAAGAACTAAGTTTTGCATGTTGGTAAATTATTGTTCCGCTGCATATTTAGAACTGTGAGACTTTATGACTTGAGTTAGTCAATGAAATAAGATTGCATTTATTTAGTTGAATTATTTTAAATTTATATAGATTGAGATGTTGGCTAAGATGCCTTGCATGCTCGTGGGGAAAGTTTCCTACTGGTGTGCGGCGGTTGGCGCGACCCTTGGCTCGCGATTTCGGGCTGGGGGCGTGGCAATTTTAGTCATTTTGAAAAGGCAATACCTTCATCACTGCTTGCTATCATCAAAGAGTGTCAAAAGTTCTCATGGTTGTAAGGCCGTATCCAGCATATGTATTGGTACCACTAAACTTATTGTTGCTACTTGTTCACACTGAGGGTGAAATGACTTGAAACAATCAGTGCATTGTTGCCAGTTCAGCATTCTGGCAGCTCAAGTGGTTCCAAATATTTTCTTTCCTAAGGTGCAGCTTAATTTAGTTGTCAGAGTAGTTACAAAGGATAATCAAATTAAGTAAACCTGCTTTTATTCCATAGCGTTTTCTTTATATGTTCATAATCTTTGTGCTCTTGTTAAAAATGTTTTTTTTTTCTATTAGAGAACCAGCACTTGTGAAGAGAATTGGGGCTGCAACTGCTCTTGAAGTGAGAGCAACAGGTATTCCTTATGTTTTCGCTCCATGTGTTCGATAACAATGACATAAAACCATTATGTTGCTGTGAATTTTGGTTCTTACAAAAAAGATAAATAAGCTAAACATATCTCACGGAGAACATCCAGGACCATTCAGTTTCAGTCTTCTTCTGCTCGAGCCTTGTGCAGGTTTGTAGAGATCCAAGATGGGGTCGCTGCTATAAAAGCTACAGCGACGATCCAAAAATTGTCCAAGCAATGACAGAGATCATCCCTGGCCTGCAAGGAGAAATTCCAGCAAATTGTCCTTGTAGATCGGTTCGGTACGTCCGGTATGGAGATTGGTTCGGCATACCTCTCAGGTGCTCTTCGCGCTCTATCTGACCTTCGAAGAGGAGATGTGTGTTGTGGTTGTACCTTATCCATGGGTACATTTGATTGAGGAATATCTTGTGTCTCCATTTGTAGGTCTTGAAGATGGATCTTCCTAACACTTCATGCTACACCGAAGATGGATCTTCCTAACACTCTTTATGCTTTTATTTTAAAAGGCTTGTAGCCAATTTGCATGCCTCTCCAAAAGATAAAAATTAAGAACACAGTCCCTAATGCAATGCTATGTGGTGGATTCCAAACCCTAGATCTACCTACTCTAATAAATTTCAATTCGCACTCATAGTTTAATTTAGTTAAATCAAGTTAGCAAATCCTTCTTCTTGATTTATTTTTAAAAGAAAAATAACTTATTCTTCAATCCCTGTGGACCGACACCCGTAATCACTATCCTACAGGATACGTGCTATTGCGTGGTTTATTTTCAAAATTGAAAGAACCGATCAAATTTTTGGCGCCGTTGCCGGGGATTGCTAGCATAGTTATTTTTCCTATTATTAAAAAAAATAATTAATTAAAAAAAACTTTCAAAAAAAATATATATCTAAAATAAAATAAAAAATTATTTTCTATTATTGTTACTTTTTTTATCTCCTTTTTCTCTTCTACTAATTTTTTTTTAATTTTTCTTTTGGTCTTATTTGATCAGGAATCGAAGAGGAGATCTGGGCTATCAAAAAGGAATGCTTTAGAGGTTTGCTTAAAAAAATTTTAAATTGCTGGAAAAATTCCCTTTGGTAACCTCTAAACCTTTCTTATTTAAATTAATTATTAGCTTGAAATTTTGTGGTGATCGTTTGATTTTAATTTCAGCAAAAGTGTGAATGCATGCTTGATACGCATACACAAATTAATCCGCACATAGTAAGGGCAATCACCCCAACAAGATAAGAGCCGGATTTCATCATCGGACTCTTGTCCAACTTAGGTTAACTCAATCTCACATAGTGTCAGCTTAATTAAAATCAATTAGACATTGGCTCCTAGGGACATTCGAGCTCAATAGGACGAATATCACCGAAAGTTGCACCAATTTCGCTCTGTGGCTTAGTTGATGTCTAGGCAAGCTTTGTCCCTATAAGGGAGACAGTTCATCTGTTCGAGGCAAGTGGGTTTTAAGTGGAACCTTTGCGAACGCATCGTGACCCCTCTACTTACCTGGGAGCTTACCTGGTCAACTCGGTTCATTAGACCGGATTGGAGGCTTAGGTGCCCTCTTCAAACCAGTTAGGAGCTGTCTAGTGGTTTTAGGACAAATACAAGGATTTATGTGTTTTTTTTTTATTGCATGCTTGATTGATCAAGTACTAGTGTATGCAAGGAAGTCGTTCTAGAGTACGTGACCTATTACCTTTTGACCCTGAAATATAACGGACCCTTAGAAATATTCGAGCTGAAATCAAAACCTTAGAATCATTCCCACCTCCTGAGATGGCTGAAGAACAACCCAAACTCCTGAGGGAGTACTTTACTCCCACCATTTACACTTCCCCATCTTGCATTCGATTACCTGAAGTAGCAGCCGTACAATATGAAATAAAATCTAGTGTGATCCAAATGCTCCCATCTTTTTATGGGCTCACCAATGAAGACCCATATAAACACCTAGATGAATTCCTTGAGATTTGCACTACTGTCAAGATTTAGAACTTTACTGATGATGCTCTAAAACTTAGATTATTCCCCTTCTCCCTTAAAGATAGAGCCAAATAATGGTTGAATTCTTTAGAAGCCAACTCGATTCGTTCTTGGGATCAAATGCAACAAGAATTCCTAAAAAAATACTTTCCCATAGGAAGAACAAACCAGTTTAGACGTGCCATTACAAGCTTCTCCCAAACTGAGGGAGAAGAATTTCATGAAACTTGGAAGAGATTTCGGGACCTAATCCGTAAATACCCTCATCATCAAATACCTAAGTGGCAACTAGTGCAATGTTTCTATGACGGATTGACTGAACGAAACCGTCAGATGATCGATGCTGCATGCGGGGGGACATTCATGCTTCAAAATGAGCATGAAGCATGGCAATTATTTGAAAATCTAAATGAAAACTCCCTCCACTATGCTTCTTGTTCTCGTCAAGCACCCCCGAATTCTCAAAGAAAAGGGACCATTTATGAAATAAGTCATTCTATAGACCTGTCTAGCAAGGTAGATGCATTGTCCCATAAGATTGACCAACTGATGATAGGTGGACATTACATGAACTCTTCCCAAGCACAAGTGTGTACTATCTATTCTAGCCCATCCCACCCTATTCATGAGTGCCCTTCAGCGCCCCAATTCTCCGAACTCGTGCAAGAACACATCAATGCTGCTCAAACACAGCCTAGATCGGGTACTGACCCATTTTCCAATACATATAATCCGGGATGGCGAAATCATCCAAATTTTTCTTGGAAGCAGCAAGCTTCGAACACAGCCCAACCCTATTCCCAAAATTTTCAAAATCCTCAGAATTTTCAAACCCCACAAAATATTCATCCCTACCGTCCCTCGATTCAATTTCAACACACTCCTCCTCCACCCCAAAGAAACACAGCCTTTGAGGAGAAAGTGTTGAACGCCCTTCAAGGTTTGGAAACCATTACACAATTGGTGCACTCTCACACGCAATCCATCGCCAAGCTAGAATCCCAAATGGGGCAACTAGCTAATGCACTGAACAAGCGAGAGGAAGGAAAGCTTCCAAGCCAACCACTAAGTAATCCTAGGGGACAATATATGGCTCAAGAAAATCAATTAAATGCAATTCATCAGGAACAAGCCAGTGCTTTGACTACCCTAAGGAGTGGACGTGTAGTAGACAATAAGATTGGGGAAGATAACAATAAGGAAGATGAAGAAGAGGATAGACATGTGTCAAATAAAAATCTAAAATCTTCTTCTTCTTCAGCTAGTCCACCTAGGGGTGGCAATCGGGTCGGGTCAGGCATAAACAGGTCGGGTCAAATACAGGTCGGGTCAGAAAACTATAAATCTGAACCCGACCTGTTTATTAAACGGGTCAGGAATTGCAAACCTAAACCTGACCTGTTTATTAAATAGGTAACCTGACCCGACCCGTTTAACCTGTTTAATAAACAGGTAACCTATTTACCCAACCCGACCCGACCTGTTTAACCTGTTTGCCCAACCTGACCCGTTTAACCTATTTAGACCTGTTTAATCTGTCCAACCCAACCTGTTTAACCTGCCCAACCCGACCTGTTTAGACCTATTTAGACCCGTTTAACCTGTTTAGACCTGTTTAACCTGTTTAACTCGTTTAACCTGTTTAGACCTGTTTAACCTGCCCAACAGTTAAACGGGTTAAACGGTTTAAACGGGTTAGACATCTAAAATCCGTATCCGACCCAATTAATAAACAGGTTAAACGGGTCGACCTGTTTACGACCCGAACCTGTTTAGGCCAAACCCAAACCTGTTTATGGCGGGTCGAACACAGGTCGGGTTGGCGGATCGGGTCATATTTTGCCACCCCTAAGTCCACCTTCTGCCAAAAATCACATCCCAAAGGCCCCATTTCCTGAAGCTCTTAATTCACCCTCTCCCTTTGGCAAGAAGGGAACTTCACTAGAGGAGATGATGGAGGTTTTCAAACAAGTGAAAATCAACCTTCCGCTTCTTGATGCTATTAGACAAGTTCCCTCCTATGCCAAATTTCTCAAAGACCTTTGTACACAAAAGCGAAAATTTAGGGCACATGTGCCTAAAAAGGTCTTCCTAACTGAGCAAGTGAGTTCTATTCTCCAACACAACACTCCTCCAAAATTCAAAGATCCTAGTGCTCCCACCATCTCCTGTGTCTTAGGAAATAATTTCATTGATCGAGCACTCTTAGATCTAGGGGCAAGTGTCAACCTTTTACCTTATTCAGTTTATGAGAAACTTGGTTTAGGTGAGTTAAAACCAACCTCGGTATCCCTTCAATTGGCTGATCGATCTGTAAAAACACCACGTGGGATAATTGAAGATGTTCTTGTCAAGGTAGACAAATTCTATTTTTCAGTAGATTTCATTGTCCTTGATATGGAGCATGAGCCTAATCCTAAGAAACAAATCCCCGTGATCCTTGGGCGGCCCTTTTTAGCAACAGCCAATGCATGCATCAATTGTAGAACAGGGGTAATGAACATATCATTTGGGAACATGAAGATAAAACTTAAATGTGTTCAATGCGGCCGACCAACCCGCGAGGGAAGTTGAGTGTTTTATGATAGACAAAATAGATGACCTCATAAAAGAAGATGCAAAAAACTATCTCACTGTGTCTGGCTGAAGACAATAAACTTAGCGCTTGTTGGGAGGCAACCCAATTCTTTTAGTTTTCTTTAACATTGAGGACAATGTTAGGTTTAGGTTTGGGGGTATTTTTAAGTATTTTTAATTATTTTTTGTTTTGTTTGCATCTCTTGCATTCGTTTTCACTTCATAATGTCAGGTTTATCAAAAAAAATAAAAATATAAAAATATCTTTTTAAAAAAAATATGTTCATTTTCATTTTTTATAACATAATAATAATAAAAAAATTAAAAAAAAAGTTTTTGTTTTTAAAAAACCTCATTTCTATACATTAATACGAGAATGCTAAACACACAAGGTATATAAAATCTAAAAAGCCCAATGACTAGTCGGAAGTAATACAAATTTAAGTTCTTTTAATTAAGTCTCTCTTAGGGAGTTGTAAGCTAATTAATACTTTGGAATTTCACTACACACTGGCCGACACTTCTAAGGTCTATGCTCGACATTATATTGATAGTATAGTAGCAACCTTGGACCCTGATGAATCATACTTATCTAATTCAAAAAAAAAAAATCATCAATAATAATGGATTTAGTCAGGAACATCGAAAAGGGCTACCTATTGTCAAAGGTCAAGTGGGCTTGTGATGAGAACTCCGAGCATAAGTCCGTAGGGGAGTCTTGATGCCTGACACCTTGTGCCAACTGGTATGAGAGTTGTCGACTGATTGCTCGTTACACGGAGAAATCACGACAAGAGTAAAAGTGCACAATTTATATATCTTTATATAAAAAAAAACTCTGTATTGACCTTGAAAAAGATAATAGTGTGAAAGCCGTCGTTGTAAAAATTCGAGTAAACTGGAATATTACAGATAAAGCCCGTGAGGTACTAAAGTAAACATCCACAACTCTCGAAATCCTGCAGATAAGATGATTTTGAATCAGTGAGCAGGTTCTTTCGACCAATCCTTGGAAACTACTGGTATTAGCAACATTTTGGAGATCCAAACCCTTAGCTTGTGAACGGTCCAGATTTCACCGAGCACTCCAGTATAAATGAGTCTTACAACTTTCCTAACGGAAACTTGATGACTTCAACTTGAATTGCATCTTGACCTAGGATTTGGGCTGACTTAGTAAATAAAACCGTGTGTGCTTTGAAATTCTTATCATTTATGTATGTTAAATTAGATTTTTTTTAAAAAAAAGAAAAAGAAAAAAAATTCATAACAATAATGATTTATTTTAATATTGAAGTTTGTGGGTATCTTCACTAGAAACCCTCACGAGAAAAAAAAAGAAAAAGAAAAAAAAATTCATAACAATAATGATTTATTTTGAAGTTTGTGGGTATCTTCACTAGAAACCCTCATGAGACTATAACTCGTCCACTAGGGTAACCTAGGGGTTTAAAGCCTTGTTGCATATGGTAAATGCAATCGCGATGCCTGCGAAAGTGAGTTAGAGCTTTTTTTTTTTTTATTTTGCTCGAGGACTAGCAAAATGTAGGTTTGGGGGTGTGATAAGTGCTGATTAATCTATAATTTAATATTCTTTTTCCAGCACTTTTCAATGTTCTTAAACGGATAACCACTTATTTTACCATAAAATAGAACAATCTTTGAAATAAATTTAAAATATTATAAGAAGTAAATAATTCACATATCCTCGCCTTCCAAGCGTATCAGCCAGCACGTTTCAGTTCAATAACACTGGGTTCGAGCCCAATGCCCAACTGACATGCATGCACCCAAGCAATCGAACGGTTCATAAATTCCCATCTCCATATCACGTTTGCAAACTAAGCAAAATAGGGGAGACCTTTAATTTAAATCTACATATGCCCATTTTCATGTCAAAATAGAGCAAGAAAAGAATTTTTTCCGAAAATTACTGGAATCACTGTTCATATGAACAGTGTTCCGTGAAAACACTGTTCATATGAACAGTGTTAGGAAAAAAAAACTAAAAATGCATTTCACTGTTTATCTTCTTCCCCTCCCGCAGATCCCGTGGCCGTCCACCTTCCACGGCAACCTCCCGACGATCCCGCGACCAGATCCTCCGGCCCTTCTTCTGCCCGTGACGCATCCGGAGCCAATCTCATCTTCCTGCGATCCGGCCTCCACCGAGAACTCGTGATCCATTTCTTCCTCCGTGATCCACGTAGTGCACCAGCGCCATTAGCCCGTTCCAGCCGCATCCAACGAGCACACCAGCGAGCAACTCCTCCGGATTCACCTCCCAGCAGCCAATGGTCCAAAGAAGAAAAGCAATGAAGCATGATTCCATCCACGGATCCACACCAGCCACCAGCTGCCGAATCACAGAAATGGCGTTCTGCCTCTTCCTCTTCCGGATTCCCATCGATCCTCCGATTGGCTCCTCCCAGCGCATCCCCGGCATCCGTGAAGGAAATCCCAGCAGCCGGTGATTCAGCCTCTCGCATCAAGCCAAGGATCACGCATCCAAATCGGGACATGTATTCAACCCCTTCTCCCGTCCGTATTCATCTTCCACCGACCACTCTTCCGCAACCAGCTCCCATGATCCAGCCGTTGATGCGCATTCCGCCCAAGGATCATGCGTCCGTTCCCCTTGGATTCATTGCCAGGGAGAGATCTATATAAAGGGTAGAAGAAGAGAGCCGAGGGAGAGGAGGGGGCTTCGACAGAAAAACAGGGGAGACCCCCTGTTTCGGTGAAAAGAAGAAGAAAGCCGAGAGGGAGAGAAAAAGAAATAAAAAAAAGAGAAAGGAGGGGAAAAGAGAATGTTTTGTGATATTTTGGGAATGATGGGAGGTGAAGGCTTTCATTTGCAGATGGGAGGTTGTCCGAAAGCCATGCGCGGCTAAACGTCTAGTCTAGGGCTGGATGAAGCCCTAGCAATGTATCAGGGCATTGTAGTTCTTATTTTTTTTATTATTTTGGAGCTTGTTTAAATTCTTATTTTCAATGAAATATTCCTTTATGATATTTAAACTTTGAGCATGCTAGTTACTAATCATGTTTGCTAAAGTAGTCTAAGATGATTCATGCCTAGGAAGATGAAGTGTGCTGCATCCTAGATTAGCATACTTAGGTAGACACTTCATGCTACACCGAAGATGGATCTTTCTAACACTCTTTATGCTTTTATTTTAAAAGGCTTGTAGTCAATTTGCATGCCTCTCCAAAAGATAAAAATTAAGAACACAATCCCTAATGCAATGCTATGTGGTAGATTCCAAATCCTAGATCTATCTACTCTAATAAATTTCAATTCGCACTCATAGTTTAATTTAGTTAAATCAAGTTAGCAAATCCTTCTTCTTGATTTATTTTAATATCTTGTAACTTGATTCAATCAAGGGATTGAATCAAGGGGTTAAGGTTTGTTGGTGAGCCAAAGAAAAAACCAACGGTGTAAGGTTGTGGTTGGTGAACCGGAAAAAACCAACTGGATTTGATTGTGAACCCGGAAAAAACAATCGGGTGGTTCTAGTCGGTGAGCCTGTGAAAACCGACCGAGTTCGTTGTGATCTTGTGAAAACAACAAGTTAGGTTGTGAGCTTGTAAAACAACCAGCTGTAATCTGAAGGATTATAGTGAAATTCCTAAGAGATCTTAGGGAAGTGGATGTAGGTGCTGGGGTGCACCGAACCACTATATGTTTGTTGTGTTTGTGATGCTTTCTGTCATTGTCTAACTTCCTCACTTACTTACTTAGATAAATTGCTTGCTTAACTCTTATCCGCACATCCTTTAGTTGCGAGCATATTCAATTTACTTAATCAAGTCTCATTCAATAAAACTGCATTAAGACTCATTGTATTGAATTGCATGCTTGGGCAAACTTAGAGTAATCTTTTATTGAGTCCGCTGCTTAATAGTTTTAATCTTGATAAGATTAAAATCAAACTGTTGCTAAGTTTAAATTCCACTGTGCATCTATACAACTTAGCATAATTAATTGAAAAGTTTTAGAAGTAGTATAAAAGTTTTAAAAAACCCAATTCACCCTCCCTCTTGGGTTGTATCTACTAGGCAATAAGTGGTATCAGAGCAGGTGCTCTAAGTTTAATTGTTGATCTCACGATCAAGAGCCAAAGATCATGACAACTCAAATAGATAGTTTTCTAGGAGAGGGACAATTAATTGATAGACTCTCCACTATTTAATGGTATAAATTACACATTGGAAAGCACGCATGCGCATTTTTATTCAATCACAAAACTATGATTTATGGAATATCGTAATAAATGGCCCCCACTCACTCTCTTACACTGTTAATGAAAAAGACTTAGCACAACTGAATGCTAATGCTATGAATATACTATATTGTGCTATCCATGAGATTAAATTTAATGAAATCTCTGCATGCTTATTTGCTAAGGAAATATGGGACACTTTAGAAAATATTTATAACAAAATCCAGACTAGCTCACATATGCTTCAATTACACACTAACAGTGAGCTTACAGAAAAAGATGTTGAATCTTTCACATCAGCTGAGTCGACTCCCAGTTTGTCTGAGTCGACTCCTAGAGGAAAACAGTCTGAATGACAGAGACTCAGTTTCGGAGACCCTGTGAACGAGTCGACTCCAAGTATTTCAGAGTCGACCCCCAAGTTAGCCGAGTCGACTCCAACAAGGCCCGAGTCGACTCCGAGGCAGAACAGTTCAAAAGACAGAAAACAAGTTCTTCAGCCTCTGAGAACGAGACGTCTCCCGAAGATCTCGAGTCGCCTCTCAAGTCAATCGAGTCGACTCTAAGTAAACCCGAGTCGACTCGAGGAAGAAAGAACAACAAATAAAGAATTCGGTGATGAAAACAAGGATCCATTCCCAAACATCGAAAAATTTAAAAGCTTCCTAAAGACAAAGAAGAAGAGGAAGCAAGAAGAAAGGAAGAAAGAGATAAAAAGTAAGAAAGCCTTGACCAAGGAAGAGTCAAGCAAGAAAATGAAAGTTAGGAGCAACAATGAAGATATTAGCTCCAAAGAACTACAAGAGGTAACTAACTTGTGCTTTATGGCACAAGAAGATAAGGTAAAATCTGAATCTACTTTTACATCAAATGATTTTCAAGAAGAATTTTCTTATAATGAATTATTAAATGCTTTTCATGATTTGTATGGTGAATGTAGAAAATTAGCTATGAAGAATAAAAATCTTAAGAAACTAAATTTGGAAATTTTAAAAGAAAGAAATTCTATTGCTGAAATACAAGACAAACTAAATTCTGAAAATGAAAGCTTAAGGTTAGATTCAGAACAATTGATTCAGAAAAATCAGAATTTAATTAAAGAAAATCAAAACTTAAGTGAAGAAATTAACCAATTGAAATCTTTTATTAACAAATTCACTGTAAGTTCAGAAAGATTAAAAATGATATTTGAAAGCCAATATGCTGATTTTGATAAATCAAAACTTGGCTTGACTCCTTCGCTTAGCAATGAATCCCAAAAGAAAAAGGTTATAAATTCGTCAAGCAAATCATCAAAAAGAATAACGTATTTCAAACATCAAAAGAATGGGCATAACAACTTTACCTATAGTTCTAGTACAATTAAATCAAATGGTAAAGTTATTACTATTAAACAGATTTGGGTTCCAAAAGGAACCATATGTCCTAACTCTTAAGGACCCAAGCAAGCTTGGGTACCCAAAATGAAAATATGAAGGTATAGATGTAAGTGTGCCAAGATACCCATGGAACAAATAGAACTTTCACACAAATGGGTGTTCTAGACACACGTTACAGAATGGAACTTAAAATATAATCAAGAAAAGTAATTAAAATAGAAAAAATAAATTCAAATTCCTCCATCCTTCTATGTTATACTTTACTTATTGATGGATACTTTGTTAATGATTAATCAATTTTCTTAAAATATCTTTTTGAGTTCTCTATATGCTTGATTGAGAGTTTTTATCCATGGCATTATCTTTTATTGATCTTAGGCATAAGAATGTGTACTTGGTATATTTTTATATATATGCATTATAAATACCAAGACTAAAGAAATCACTTTTGGCATACAAAATCAACTCGTACTAGTATGTACTTAATCTCAAAAGACCTTGTTATTGGCTTACTTAGATTATCTTCTGCAAGGTCAAAGTTTGCTATGCATGTTAACTAAGGAAACAAACAAGAATCAATTTCTAAATCTAAACATGTTGTTTCCATCACTAAGTTTTTAAAAGCTTACATTGGATTTGTTCTTGGCAAATAAAATTGAAGTATTTTCTATATTTACTAAATCTTGTAAAAGTGTTTCAAATGAAAAAGATTTCCAAACTGTGAAGATAAAGAGTATCATAGCACAGTATTGAAAACCAAAATTCTGATAAGGTTTGCACAGAAAATAATATTGAATACAATTGTTTCTGCACCAAGGACACCATAAGTAAAATAGGATTAATAGAATTCTTGAAGAAATGAAAAAGACAATGTTGTATGATAGTCATTTTTTTTAAAAAAAAGCTATCATCACTGCTTGTCATACATATGGTTTCTATTAGATCTATTTTTGATGAAAACTCCTTTTGATCTTCTGAAAAATAGAAAATGAACTATTGTATATCTTTCATATTTTTCAGTCGTACATGTTATGCTGGATATGTTCTTATGAAAATAATGCCAAATCTGATAAAGATACTCCTATCTTTGGGTATCATTCTGACACGAACGAAGGGATTACAAAGCGAATCCCAACAACGTGCGGCTCAGTCTATCAAAGATAACCGATCAGCCTTCCTGGCGTGGGTACCTAGTCTCTATGACTTAGGTCACGCCTAACAACAATAATGCAGCGAAACACAACACCAGAAAACACCACGAAGGAGAAGAAGAAATGTAGGGGAAGAGAACTTTATTGAATAACCACTCAACTGATTACAATAAGCTCTCTTGGCCTCTCCAGCTCTACCGGATACCAATCCCTCCCCTTTGAGGGTCCTCTTATAGAGGAACAACCTCTAGTTACAAGTCCCTCCCGAACTCAACTTCCCATGCACAAGATAAGGATGAATTCTATATAAGATAGGAAAACCCCGATTCCCGCAGGATTCTGCGCAATCAGATAAAACAGCCAAGTTCGTGCCTCAAACGAACTCCGATTACCATGAAACTAGATTCGTTGGATTCAGGACGAAGAATCCTTCCAGATGGCACCTTTTCCACTTTGAACGGACTTCTGTAGAGTTCCCAAAATGCCCCTCAAAGTGAAAGCGCGTGGAAACAGCGTTTCAGCCACGTCTTCTAACCATACACGTTTTCAGTTATAAAAACGTGTTAAAACGTGTCCCTTGCCTTCTGGAGACTTATGCCACGTTCCTCCATCAGTGGCACACATTTCCATGCATCCCAATTTCCCGGATTCAGTCCATGCTTCGAGATAAGCCCACAACGCTGAATCAGTCTCGTTGCAGCAGCTTTTCTCCTAATGATGAACCAGCATGTATTCTCAACAATACACGCCTTGGAGCACGTGCCCACGGCCCCATGCTCTTGGGTATTCCACCTACATCTTGCACACGTTTCCCTAGGTGATCCTAGGGCCCAGATTTGGTCTCCAAGTTGCCCAAATCTCTAGAGAGCACCGTCAGACCTCGAACCCGTCCAGCGACCTGATCTGGTTTATACCTTGATCCGCGTCCGGTCCAGCCCCGATTCGAGGAGCCGTGACGCCCTCCCCCACCTAAGCCGAAGTCGCCCCTGACGAGGCTGGGCGGTACTCGTTGATGATGTCTTCGAACTGCCATAGTTCGTCACCATATTCCCAGCTTGCTTCTGAATCTGATAGTCCTTTCCATCGGACTAAGTATTGCACACGGTTACCCTTTTTCCTGTCCGCCTTGATTTCAGAAACCTTCTTGGTGTAATGAACTCGTACGGCCACTGGAGCTCGCCCGCTTCGAGCCCGAGAAGGGTCAGTTGTGTCCTCTTTGAATGGTTTCAACAAGGACACGTGGAACACCGGGTGCACTTTCAGCTTGGAAGGCAGCGACAATCGGTATGCTGTCTCTCCAATTCGATGTGTGATGATGAAGGGACCTTCATACCTCCTCACAAGTGCTTTGTGGTAGCCCGACTTCAATTTCATGTGATGATAAAGCTTCACCAATACCGATCACCAACCTGAAATTCAGCTGCCCGCCGCTTTATGTCAGCCCACTTCTTCATTCGTTTGGTCGCCTTCCACAAGGAGACCTGAACCAAATCTGTATCCTCCTTCAGATCCCTCACGAACCTGTAGGCGGTCGGACTACGTCCCATGTAGTCTGCTGCGATACTTTCCGGAGTGTCTGGTTGCAGCCCTGTAATCACCTCGAATGGTGATTTACCTGTCGACTCCGATCGCTGTAAGTTGTAGCTGAATTGGGCTTGGTCCAAGAGTCGCACCCAATCCCGCTGGTTGGCACTCACATAGTGCCTCAAATACATCTCCAATAATGCATTGGTTCGCTCTGTTTGGCCATCGGTCTGAGGGTGGAAGGCCGTGGACATCTTCAACTCCGTTCCGAGCATCCGAAATAACTCCGTCCAGAACCTCCCCGTGAAGCGAGCATCGCGATCAGAAACGATACTCCGTGGTATTCCCCAATATTTCACCACATATGTAAAGAACAACCGCGCCACGTCCTCTGCATGGCAAGTAGTAGGTGCTGCAATGAAGACTCCGTACTTCGAGAAGCGATCCACCACTACCATGATAGAGCTGTTCCCATCCGCCAGAGGTAGTCCTATGATGAAGTCCATGGAGACACTCTCCCACGGACGCTCTGGTATAGGTAATGGCTCCAACAACCCCGCAGGCCGTCGATGTTCAACCTTGTCTTGTTGGCATAGTAGACAAGTGCGAACATACTCCTCGATGTCATCCCGCATCTTCGGCCAATAGTAGTTATGTTCTATGAGAGCTTGGGTCCGATGCACCCCCTGGTGTCCCGCCCACATAGAATCATGGTGTTCTCGCAACACCTCGCGCCTCAGCCCTCCACCTGAAGGCACATAGACACGTCGCCCTCGTGTCAAAATCAGCCCTCCTTCGGTCCAGAAACGGCGCGCCTTGCCGTCTTTGATGAGTTCACCCATGGAAGTGGCCCATTGATCCTTCTCCATCTCGGTCTTGACCCTCTCCATTAGGTTACTTGCTGGTCCGGAAAAGGAAGAGACTGCAGCCAGCTGTGCCTTTCTACTCAAAGCATCAGGGACTGAATTTGTTCGGCCTGGCTTGTACTCGATGTCGAAATCAAATTCAGCCAGAAACTGCTGCCATCTCGCCTGCTTGGGGGTGAGTTTTGGTTGGGTCTGAAAGTAGCTTGTGGCCACGTTATCCGTGCGCACCACAAACTTAGATCCGAGGAGGTAATGACGCCAGGTTCGAAGACAGTGCACAATTGCAGTCATTTCCTTTTCATGAACCGTATACCTGCGCTCGGTGTCGTTCAACTTCCGACTCTCGTAGGCCACTGGGTGCCCTTCCTGCATGAGCACCCCTCCAATGGCAAAATCTGATGCGTCGGTGTGGACTTCAAAAGAAATAGAAAAGTCCGGTAGCACGAGGACCGGCTCCGCCGTGACCGCCTGCTTGAGACGATCAAATGCCTCCTGACATTGGTTTGACCACCGCCATGGTCGATCCTTCTTTAACAAATCCGTCAGTGGGGCGCATAACTTCGAATATCCGATGATGAACCTCCTATAGTAATTTGCCAAGCCAAGAAAAGAGCGTAAGTGTGTAGCACGTGTAGGTACCTCCCACTCGGCTATGGCTGAAATTTTTGAGGGATCCATCATGAGCCTTCCATCCCCAATGATGTGCCCGAGGAACGGCACCCTCTGTTGCGCAAACACACACTTCTCCTTCTTCACAAAGAGTTGGTGTTGCCGTAGGGTAGAGAAGACTTGCCTCAGGTGTGCCACATGCTCATCCAATGTCCGGCTGTATACAACAATGTCATCCAAGTATACTACCACGAATTTATCGATGAAGTCGTGGAGTACACGCTGCATCAAAGCACAGAAAGTTGCTGGTGCGTTGGTGAGGCCGAAAGGCATGACAAGGTACTCGAAGCTCCCGTACCTTGTCACACATGCAGTCTTCTCAATGTCCTCCTCCGCCATGCGAACCTGATAGTACCCGCTGCGAAGATCCAACTTGGAAATCCATCGTGCCTTGCCAAGTTGATCGAACAAATCATCAATCCGAGGGATGGGGTACTTGTTCTTCACCGTGAGCTTGTTGAGGGCCCTGTAGTCGATGCAGAGTCTCAACGAACCATCGTGCTTCTTCTGAAAAAGTACCGGTGCTCCATACGGACTCTTCGAAGGTCGAATGAACCCGCTGTCCACCAATTCCGTTAGCTGCCTCCTCAGCTCCTGGAGTTCAGGTGGGGCCATCCTATATGGTGCTTGAGCTGGTGGACGTGCTCCATGCACCAAATCAATCCGATGATCGATTTCTCTTTCTGGCGGCAATTGCTTGGGTAACTCGGGGGGCATCACATCCCCGAATTCAGTGAGAACACCCTTGATGGGCGTTGGAATCTCCTCTCCTTCCAATAGTTCTTCCTCCTGAAGGGACGCAATATATGTTGGAAGTCCCCTTCTCAGCCCCTTAGCAAGTTGAATCGCCGATAGGACTCGCTGCGGAGTCCCTTTAACTCGCTTTCCCTGGAACTACGCAAGCTCCACTCAGATTCAGGACCACCACCACATCTGAATCCGGCTTTATCATGGCTTGTAGCTGGGTAAGCAAAGACATGCCGATGACCACCTCGTAGTCGTCGATCGGGGCGACCACCGCTGTCACCCGTCCGGTCCATGCGCCGAATTGGATCTCAACATCCTTCGACGTTCCGCTGGTAGCCACTTCTGCGGAATTGACCGCCTTGAACGTGTGTTCATCATATTCAATCTTCAGATTTAACCTCTTTGCCGTAGCTAGATCCACGAAGAAGTCAGTGGCACCCGTATCAATGAGTGCCTGGAAGATGTGACCACTAATGCAGATAGGTGCATAGAGCAGACCTCGTGGCCCCTTGGCCTTCAGGGCATTGAGACTGAGTGAGCCCATCCTTTGGTCGGTCTCTTGCTTCTCCTCCACCGCCATAGATGCTATCTTGCCCCTCAATGGACAGTCCTTCACCTTGTGCGGTCCATTGCAAATATAGCATGAGATGGTGCTGGTACCTTGCGCCACCCCTTTGCCCTTCGCTTGGGAAGCCCCTCCACTCGAGGAGCTCGGATTCGAGCCCTTTGTACCTCCTTTGTGACCTGATTTCGCTCCCCCACCTTTGCCCTGTTTCGATGCTTGGGCTTTGGGAGCTGTGGGTTGAGTCTTGAACTCGATGAGAGCCTTCGCTTGAGCTATCGCCTCGTTCAAACTCTGGACTCCTCTTCGCTGCAACTCCATCTTTGCCCACGGTTTGAGCCCGTCAAGAAAAGTGAAGAGAGAGTCCTCGTTGCTGAGGTCTGGTACCTCCAACAACAATTCGCTGAACTCTCGCACATACTCACGCACATCGCCCTTTTGCGTGAGCCGCCGTAGTCGTGCTCGAGCATCATCCTTAGCGAACGCGGGGAAGAATTGCTTTCGAAGTTCAGTTTGGAACTGTACCCAAGTGGTGATTAGAACAGCCCCTCGCTTCACATCGTCGGCCCGACGTCGCCACCAAAGCATCGCCACATCCCTCAAGAACATGGCCGCCGTGCTCACCTTCATGGCTTCCTCCCTCACGCCGGTAACCTGCAAGTATTGCTCCACGGCGAAAAGAAAGTTATCCACCTCCTTCGCGGACCGTCGTCCGCAGAACTCTTGTGGCTTGGGAACATCAAGCTTGTGCAGGGGGCGCGTAGCCTCTCTTGCGACCTCCATTGTCAATGGAGAAGAGGATACGCCTGTGGTGGTACTCTCCTTTAAAAGGTCAACCACCTGATTTTGGAGAGCCTTCACCATGATCTCCAACTCTTCGTTACGCCGCAGCACTTCCTTATAGCGCCGCTCCATATCGAAGGAAATTTGGTTCAGCTGAGCGGCGATCTCACCTCGGAGGGTTGCGTCCCTACCCTCAAGGTCCTCCATCCGTCCTTCAACCTCAGCTATTTGGGCCTCGCACCTCCGTAATCGATTGTCGGCGGAGATAACCGGAGATGCAATACGTAACCCATACAGAGAATCATCAACTGGATGCGCTCCACCCATCGCCGTGCCTTCTCCTGAGGCTGGATTGGGATCCATGGTCGAGGATGATGCGTCCGCCATTCCCACCTTGGAAGTTACCGTAGAGGTCGTCTCTTTCATTTCTGGTATGGCTCTGATACCAAGTGACACGAACGAAGGGATTACAAAGCGAATCCCAACAACGTGCGGCTCAGTCTATCAAAGATAACCGATCAGCCTTCCTGGCGTGGGTACCTAGTCTCTATGACTTAGGTCACGCCTAACAACGATAATGCAGCGAAACACAACACCAGAAAACACCATGAAGGAGAAGAAGAAATGTAGGGGAAGAGAACTTTATTGAATAACCACTCAACTGATTACAATAAGCTCTCTTGGCCTCTCCAGCTCTACCGGAGTCCCTCCCGAACTCAACTTCCCATGCACAAGATAAGGATGAATTCTAGATAAGATAGGAAAACCCCGATTCCCGCAGGATTCTGCGCAATCAGATAAAACAGCCAAGTTCGTGCCTCAAACGAACTCCGATTACCATGAAACTAGATTCGTTGGATTCAGGACGAAGAATCCTTCTAGATGGCACCTTTTCCACTTTGAACGGACTTCTGTAGAGTTCCCAAAATGCCCCTCAAAGTGAAAGCGCGTGGAAACAGCGTTTCAGCCACGTCTTCTAACCATACACGTTTTCAGTTATAAAAACGTGTTAAAACGTGTCCCTTGCCTTCTGGAGACTTATGCCACATTCCTCCATCAGTGGCACACATTTCCATGCATCCCAATTTCCCGGAATTCAGTCCATGCTTCGAGATAAGCCCACAACGCTGAATCAGTCTCGTTGCAGCAGCTTTCCTCCTAATGATGAACCAGCATGTATTCTCAACAATACACGCCTTGGAGCACGTGCCCACGGCCCCATGCTCTTGGGTATTCCACCTACATCTTGCACACGTTTCCCTAGGTGATCCTAGGGCCCAGATTTGGTCTCCAAGTTGCCCAAATCTCTAGAGAGCACCGTCAGACCTCGAACCCGTCCAGCGACCTGATCTGGTTTATACCTTGATCCGCGTCCGGTCCAGCCCCGATTCGAGGAGCCGTGACAATTCATCAAGCAATGCATATAGAATATTCAATGAAAAGATCCTAGTTGTAGAAATATCAATTCATTTTATTCTTTATGAGACTAATGATCTTTCATCAAGTCACTAAGATCAGATTATATATGTATATGGTTAATCTTTTTGCTTACATATAACAATCTGAAACTAAAACACCTTAAGAAGAATGAACAAGATTATAATTGGTCAAGTTAAACTAAATTATTTTTGAAAGAGATAGAATTTGAAATCTTGCCGATAAAATCTGAAAACTTGTTAATAATTAGAAGCAAATTGAGTTTTTCATAAATGCACTTAATGAAGAAAAATTGGTGACTACTAAAAGATTCATTCAAGAAAAGATGAAATAGATCTAAATGAAATTCTTGCATGATTAGAAGTAAAGATCACCATTATCATTTGCTTGCTTTATGAGCTTTATATTCTGTCAAATGAATGTGTAGAATGCACTCCTATGTGGTTATTTCATTAAAGAAGATCTATGTAAAATAACCACCTTATCTGAAAATACTCATTACAAATATGATAAAGCAATATATGATTTGGAACAAGCACCAAAAGCATGATATAAAAGCTTGAGTAACCTTTTTGATAGAAAGTAACAGTGATAAATCTATGCATTAAAAAGAAGAATTTGTGATATCTTATTTGCTCAAAATATACATTGATGACATCATTTTTGGTTCTACTAATGAAGATTTATATGAAGATTTCACTAAGCTCATGCAAGGTGAGTTTGAAATATGTATGATGAATGAATTAACATTTTTTCTCGAACTCCAAATTAAGACAAACAAGAAAGGGGATCTTCATTGATCAAAGTTAGTCCACAAGAAAACTCTTATAGAAGATTGGCATGAAGAAGGTATGTCTATGACCCCATCTTGTAGAATTTGAAAAGGATGAGCAAGGTAGATCTATTGTTTTAAAACTGTATTGAAGCATGATAGAATAATTATTTTATCATACAGCTAGTAGACCAGATTGTATGCTCATTATGTGCCCTTGTGCAAGACTTCAATCTAACTCTAATGAATCATATTTTATTGATGACAAATGAATCATAATCTGAATTTTGATAGAAACAACTGTTTAAGATAATTTGATTAAAACTTAGCTAGCATGTCTTATTGATAATTATCTTAAGCAAATAGAATCTAAGCTAAATTAATTTTGAAAACAAGAAATTGATTTGATCTTGGTGAATCTTTCTATTGCCTCACATGTTTGTCCTTGAGCCATCTTGCTTAATAGAATTGTCTCTTTAGTTCAAGTGACTTGTGCTTGCTTATATTTAGGCAATCTCTTGAGTAAAGTGACTCAACATTCAATTATTGTCATATCTTATGTTGAGTCATCTAGTTAAGAAATATGTTGTATCTTGAAGAAACTAATGACTTTCCTTCAAGAAAGAAAAAAATCTTGTTAATAATGCACAATCCTTAAGCAAGAAAATGAGAGATTTCAACCTGAAGGACACCTCCACATAAGATACAATAAACACTCACATGTAACCAAGAAAGGGGACCTTCTTCAGCCAAAAGTTTACACATAAGAAATCTAGTAGGTATTTGACTTGAAGAATGCAGAATGAATCGGTAATTCAGATACCTCTCTTATAAATTAGCTGAGCAAAGTCAATAACTTAAATCTTATTATGGCTTGATTAAAGTCTTTAATTATTAATTTCTTGATATCATGTCTATATATGTATTGATTGACTTATGCTTTTAGAAATTGTTTCATGGTTTGCCCAAACTAAAATATATCTTTGCCTATGTCATAGCCATGAAATACACAAGTTTATGCTTAAAATTTTGATTTAAAATAACTTGTGAGAAGTTATGAATCCTTGAGCATAATGAAAATGTTGTTTGCATGATATACATATATATGATATATAAGATTATTTCTTTATTCTGCTATTTCATGTAAATTACTTGAGAATAACAAAAAGAGAGAGAGAAAAAGAAAAGGAAATGAACAAGCATAATATATTCGGCATATTTGTGAGACTTGTGTGAGTATTCTTTTGGAAGGGATAAAATCCATAATTAATTACACTTAAATAGAGAAAATTTGAAGTGAACATTTTAACCTTTCTATATGGCTCATCATAGGGATGGTACCAATGGGGAGGCTAGTGGTAGTACCCGGCACTATTTGACCCAACTATTCGGTGTTGGGTATATTAGGGACGGCACAAGAGGGAGGCTAGTGGTAGTACCTCGTGCCCCTTCCAACTCCACTGGATAGGGAGCAAATAGAGTATAGAGCATAAGAAAGTAAAAACAAAAAAAAAACAAAATCAAAATGTTCGTTAATTGGTTAAGGAAAGAAATTCAAAAAAGAAAAATGAGAAAATGAATGACAAAGTAAATGAAAGTATATAAGAAGAATCAAGTCAAGTTTTAATCACTTGAAAACACACCTTAAGGATGAAATCAATGCAAGATTATATTTAAATAGGGAGAGTTTATTTAAAAAGAATTAATTTTGATCATTGACATACTTGTTCTTAATATTTTAATGCATGACTTAACACATAATATATTTTGCATGTGGCATGATGTTTTGAATTATGGGTTCTCAATATTTTGTAATGCTCCATGCTTGGATAATTTGATTGAATGTTTGAAATACTATATAGAATTTTTTTGGTATTATTGAAAAGAAATTTCAGATTTGTCGTTCACAATCATCTTTGAAATATGAAAGTTGAATAAATTTGTAAAAAGAAGAAGAGAATGATATCTCTATTTAGGCAAAATGAATTGATTTTGTTTTATCTTTCAACTTGCCTAACTTTGGTACATAATGTTCTAATCTGTACCAAAACTCAACATTAAATACAAATATTCTGAATATGCTCTAATATGTTTGAAATATATATTTTCAATCGTAATGATTTAAGATGAGCTACAATGTGGAAGATACATATCTCAAATTATAACTTTGAAAGTCTCCTTGAAAATCTTTATGAAGTTCAAAATCCGATTTTGTATAAAAGCTTAAACTTAATTTAAAAAATGCTTATATCGTTACATCTTTGTAACCTTAGTTATATGCTTCAATGATCGCATCATTCAGGAGAATAACTCAATATGATTCCTAAATAAAAATTTTAACTTAAGAAAAACAGAATTAATTTTGATGCCTTGGTTGATTGCTCCGATACGCATCTGAAACATATTATTTCTTATCTTTAAAGTGCACTAAAATTGGTTTAAATGATGTATTTTTCAATGATCTTGATTGCAAACAAATATTTCTAAATATATGACTTTATTTTGATATTAAAAAGATTCATTGTATTTCATGTATACATTGCTATGAATCTATGAGTAAGAAATTAAATTCTATAAACATTCACTTGAATGATCTTCTATATCCCTCTCTGCATGATTGTTGTTTCCATCACTAAAAGAAAAAGCTATTTTTAAAAGAGTGAATGATCTTAAAGCTAGAAACATTTCAGCTCACTCAAATGACTCTTAAAAGAAAGAAAATGTAATTGCTTTTGAAAGAAATTGAGCTTCAAATGAATTATTTTCTTATTAATATTTCAGAATATTTTCTCAAAGATTAAGAGGAAGCATAACTTGTTCTTGAAAGATTAAAAAGAGTGATTGCTACAAATTTTGAATAATTCTAGATCACTTTACATTCTTGATATCATAGAATTTCAGTTTTATTCACGCTTATCATCAAAATCTGAAATTCAACAAAAAGAAAAGAATAATTAAAGAAGAATGCATCTTTTGAGGGGAAGCTTTAGATATTGTATCTTATTTAAAAGTCACTTTCACTTGATGCATTCCTTGGATGTTTTATGGATTGATTTTGATGAACCTCTTTATGTTGCCATTGCTTGCCTTGAGTTGAGTTCTATAAAGATTGTTTCAGGAGGAGAGATCATATGGAACTTAACCGCATAAATCCATAACTAAAGGAGAGAGAAAGAATACTAAATGAGAAGTGATCCTAATACTCTCCATTATATAAATATTTGAAATTTAAATATGAAAATCTCTGTAATACACATTGAGGTTTACTATTTGGTTAATATATTTTATGCATCAATCATGAACCAAATTACAATTCAAACAGTTGATCTTAAGAGCCTCTAGTTTAATGAAAAAGGGGGAGAATAATGTGTTGAATACAAATTCCATCTATCTTTATTAGAAAATCTATTTTGGAATTCACTAATGAGTTCTTATTGGCTTGCTCTTTAGAACTTCAATTTTGTGCCAATTCATTTTTATATGTATCAAAATGTGTTTCTCTTTAACGGAGTAAAAGAAAATCTTTAAAAGAACTCTAAAAGAACCTTCAAAGCTTTGAATTTTATGTATGCTCTAAGATATATCATAAATTGCATGAATTCATGTTTCGGTATTTTGTGCCCCAATGTTTTTATATCATAAAAGAACTTTGAAGTCATTCAGAATTAATGATCCAACATGATGTTATATTTTTCGAGTATATAAGTTTTGATATTATACTCAAAAAATTGATTAGATTGCTCTCATGTTGCTATATATTTAATATATTGGGCAAAAGATCTTAAATGAACAAGCTTTCATAATTGTTATTAAAGATCTTTCAAAAAAAGGGGGTTAGATTTCCATTCGTGCCTTCTTTGAATATCAGTCTTGATACTTCTTGAATTAACTTGAAAAAGGTTCCACCTACACTTGATTTGAAAACTATCTTTGGAATCACATTCGATGTGCTCTCATTATAATTTACTCTGAAATCATCTTAATTGGCTCTGATCAATGCTAATTAATCTTATTCTGACATTATTGCCTTGAGTTATATGATTCATATTCTTGCAATAATTTGACATGCATTAACTGAAAATCAGAGTACAATAAGGGAAAAAAATATTTGAGTATCATTATCTTTGTGCTTAATGTTTCATTATCCTGCAACCTTTTTGATGTTGTCAAAAAGGGGGAGAAATATTTGAGTATATGCTCATAATGCTTTATGTGTTGATTATGTTAAGTTGATTAAATCTAAAGCATTATCATGAAGTATATTTTAAAGATATATGTTTTCTACTTCATGCAACTTAGCTATGCATTAGTTCTAGAACACAATCTATTTTATATTGCACATACTCCAAGTTTTGTCATCATCAAAAAGGGGGAGATTGATGACCCAAAGATTGATTTAAAGATTGATTTTGATGATCACAAAACCTTGAAGTATAATTACTAATGTTTGTGTTGCAAGAAGAAAAATAATTTGTTTTGCAAGGAACATAGCAAGTTGAAAAAATACAAGAAGGTCTCAAAAGCTCTTAAGAAAAGTTGGAAAAAAGCTACACTTCATTGGCCTAAGGTTCAAGTTTAAAGGATTCAAGTTGGAGGGCAAATTCAAAGAAAGATTCAAAAGAATAGTCCTCGAGTCGACTCTTGGAAGTTCAGAGTCGACTCTGGCACTCTGGAGTTTCAAGGAACAGTGCTCGAGTCGACTCCGAGACTCTGCGAGTCGACTTCGATTGAGAACAGACAAAAAGACAGAGAGTTGATTTTCAACGCTACAGTGCTCGAGTCGACTCCCAGCAGAGTCGACTCCCAACAGAGTCGACTCCCAACAGAGTCGACTCCTGCTTCAGCCAAGTCGACTCCTGCTTCAGCCGAGTCGACTCGAACACGTTGGGAGGCATAACAGCTAGTTTTTTCTCAACTCCAACGGCTCTATTTTTGTCTCTAACGGCTAGATCTTTGTTTCCACGCCATCCAAAGCTATAAAATCAAGAAGAGAGCTAGGAGAGAAGCTAAGAAAGTGGGAGAGAACACATAGGAAAGATTTTTCAAAGGGATTTCTAGAGAAACCTTCCATAAGCACAAAAGGGCCATTCAAAGCAAAAGAGAGTGAAGAAGAGTATCCGAGTGAATCCCAAAGCTTCCTCTCCGATTGTGTGCTGCCTCAGTGATCCTCTACCTTGTGCGAAATCAGAAGAGGGTCAAGTAAAGAAGAAGCCGAGTTCCTTCATCTACAAAATCTGTTTGAAGGCTTCTTCTCTTTACTCTATTTATTTACATTGTTATATCTGCTTGTTTAAGAAGTTTGTATTTATTTTTTTGTTTTAATATCTTGTAACTTGATTCAATCAAGGGATTGAATCAAGGGGTTAAGGTTTGTTGGTGAGCCAAAGGAAAAACCAACGGTGTAAGGTTGTGGTTGGTGAATCGGGAAAAACCAACTGGATTTGATTGTGAACCCGGAAAAATAATCGGATGGTTCTAGTCGGTGAGCCTGTGAAAACCGACCGAGTTCGTTGTGATCTCGTGAAAACAACAAGTTAGGTTGTGAGCTTGTAAAACAACCGGCTGTAATCTGAAGGATTATAGTGAAATTCCCAAGAGGTCTTGGGGAGTGGATGTAGGTGCTGGGGTGCACCGAATCACTATATGTTTGTTGTATTTGTGATGCTTTCTGTCATTGTCTAACTTTCTCACTTACTTACTTAGATAAATTGCTTACTTAACTCTTATCTGCGCATCCTTTAGTTGCGAGCATATTCAATTTACTTAATCAAGTCTCATTCAATAAAACTGCATTAAGACTCATTGTATTGAATTGCATGCTTGGGCAAACTTAGATTAATCTTTTATTGAGTCCGCTGCTTAATAGTTTTAATCTTAATAAGATTAAAATTAAACTGTTGCTAAGTTTAAATTCCACTGTGCATCTATACAACTTAGCATAATTAATTGAAAAGTTTTAGAAGTAGTATAAAAGTTTTAAAAGACCCAATTCACCCCCCATCTTGGGTTGTATCTACTGGGCAACAAAATCACATATGGTTTCAAGAGAAAGCAACCAACCATGCAACAAGAAAGAAGATCTAAAGCACGATTGGACAGAACGGTGGAACCTACAAATCCGTCACCATCTCAACAAGAATCCATTCCATCCTCACCCATTCCGTCACCACTTTCTCCCATTCCTAGACTTATATCGTTCACCACATTGTCCATCCAAATGGTGTCTACCGGTAGAAAGGTAGATTTCCAGTTTTTAGAGCCACATTGGGACAAATCTAAAAGAAATGGGATGGGAGTATATATATGTTCACTGGACCTTCTGACCTACCCCGACATGGTTAAAGAGTTCTATGGCAATTTTAGGCACGGCCTAGCTCAGATTTTGTCAAAGGTCAGGGACGTTCCTATCCTAATTGTTGTGGGATGGGATTCCCAGTTTAGTCCCACATCGGTTAATCAGCGGAAAGGTCTGTGCCTTAAATGAGGGGCTCAATAACCTCTTCTTACCGAGGCGCCTTTTGGGGACAAAACCGTGAGGGACGCCCAATCCCTCCGTACGAGCTCCGCGCCTGCGGGTGGGTGCGCACCCCGTGCGAGCTCCGCGCCCACGGAGCCCAGAGCGGACAATACCTCGGTGGGGACGCATTCGCTTTCCCTGCTCGGCCGGTGTGCGGGTTGTTGCCGGGGTGAAAATTTCGCAACAGATGGCGTTAGAAGGAGGGCCCCGCCCACGCACAGACCTTCCCACTGGGGGGCTGTGTTGTGGGATGGGGTTCCCAGTTGAGGATGATAGTGTTATTTTGATGATTAACAAGTAATTATCTAGAGCATGCTATAAGTTAAATTGATACTTCATTTATAAGTTCATTACTCTCAGTACATTTGTTTAATTGAAAATATATATATGGTCTTGTTCATTTGGATGAATCTAACCTTGAGAATGCAGCAAAGTGTGGATTGAGTCGACCCATAGGTTGATTGGGTCGACCCCGGCACATCTAGGAATCATCTGGCACACTCCTGCAAAAACAGCACAAATGAACAGTGAGTTGGGTCGACCCAAGGTAAGCATGAGTCGACCCAACCTCCAAAGAACCTCAAAACGCAAAGGAAGAATGCTCTCTGGATTCACTGAGAGGGTCGACCCACACAGTGGTTGAGTCGACCCAAGCTTGAGTCGACCCAAACTCTGAGAGGGTCGACCCAAAGGGCAAGACAGAAAGACAGACAGAAAACGGTTCTCTGGAATTACTGAGAGGGTCGACCCAAGAAGAATTTGAGTCGACCCAAGTGAACTTTGAGTCGACCCAAAGAATGGTTGGGTCGATCCCATGGGAAGAAAGGCTGAAATTGAAGTTTCTGTGGTTTCTGAGAGGGTCGACCCAAGGAATGTTTGAGTCGACCCAAGTGAAGGTTGGGTCGACCCAAGGACAGGTTGAGCCGACCCAAACACGGGCTGAACATAACGGCTAGTTGTGCAGAAATGCTTTTTGGACTCCCAACGGCTATAAACGGCTAGTTTCTTCAATCCAACGGTCAGAAAGGACTATTTGGAGGTTGGAGAAGTATTTAAGAGGGAGTATTCATTAGAGGAAGTAAGCTTTTGGGAAAATACATTAAGTGCATTCAAGAGAGAACCCTAGCAAGGCAAGCTTCATCCAAGTGCTTCATTCAAGAATCAAAGAAAGGGATTGAGCAGATTCAAAGAGGCATCAAGAGCTCCATCCTCCCTTGAAGAGTGAAGCATCCTTGACAAAGAAGAGCAAAGTCACTTCAAAGCGATAAATACTCTCTAACTCTTCTTTGTAGTTTATATTGTTTTATATGCTCATTTAGGAGTTTGAATCTTTTCTTTTTATTTGTTAAACACTTTGTAAAGGTTCGTTGGTGAGCCCGTAAAACCAACAAAGGTTCGTTGGTAAGCCCGTAAAACCAACATAGGTTTTTTGGTGAGCCCGCAAAACCAAAGTGCAAAGGTTCGTTGGTAAGCCCGTAAAACCAACATAGGTTTTTTGGTGAGCCCGCAAAACCAAAGTGTAAAGGTTCGTTGGTGAGCCCGTAAAACCAACAAAGGTTTTTGGTGAACCCGGAAAACCAAAGTGTATAGGTTCGTTGGTGAGCCCGTAAAACCAACAAAGGTTTTTGGATTGTGAGCCCGGAAAACAATCCAACTGTAATCCGCGAGATTATAGTAAATTCCCAAGGGATCGCTTGGGGAGTGGACGTAGGTGCTAAGGAGAGCACCGAACCACTATATATTGTTGTGTTTGTGTTGTGCTTGTGTTTACATTTATTCTTGCATTATCCTCTATCCTTGCACTAGTTTAACTCATTCAAATAGCTTAAGAAAGCATCCACCGCACTTAATTAAGAAAACTTTTAAAGCACCAAAATTTAGAAGAAACCAATTCACCCCCCCCCCCTCTTGGATTGTCACCTTGGGCAACAAGTGGTATCAGAGCAAGGTGCTCTAATAGTACCCATTGATCTCACAATCAAGAGTTAAAGATCATGACAACCCAAGTGGGATGTTCTGTAGGAGAGGGACAATTAATTGATAGACCACCTCTATTTAATGGCACAAACTACACTTATTGGAAAGCTAGAATGAGGATATTCATTCAAGCTTCAAACTATGAATTATGGTATATCATTACTAGAGGCCCTCACTCACTCTCTCACACTATTAATGAAAAAGACTTAGCACAATTGAATGCTAATGCTATGAACATACTATATTGTGCTATCCATGAAACTGAATTTAATAAAATCTCTGCATGCTTATCTGCTAAGGAAATCTGGGATACTTTAGAAAATATTTATGACAATATTCAGATTAGCTCACATGTGCTTCAATTACATACTAACAGTGGGCCTGCAGAAAACGATGTTGAATCTCCCAATCCGGAAGAAAGAACAACAAATGAAGAATTCGGTGATGAAAACAAGGATCCATACCCAAACACCGAAAAATTCAAAAGCTTCCTAAAGACAAAGAAGAAGAGGAAGCAAGAAGAAAGGAAGAAAGAGATAAAAAGCAAGAAAGTCTTGACCAAGGAAGAGTCAAGCAAGAAAATGAAAGTGAGGAGCAACAATAATGATACTAGCTCCAAAGAACTACAAGAGGTAACTAACTTATGCTTTATGGCACAAGAAGATAAGGTAAAATCTGAATCTGATTTCACACCTAATGAATTTCAGGAAGAATTCTCTTATGATGAACTATTAAATGCTTTTCATGATTTGTATGGTGAATGTAGAAAATTAGCTACGAAAAATAAAAATCTTAAAAAGATAAATCTGGAAATGTCAGAAGAAAGAAATTCTTCCGCTAAAATGAGAGACAAATTAAACTCTGAGAATGAACGCTTAAGATTAAATTCGGAAGAATTGATTCTAAAAAATCAGAATTTAATTAAAGAAAATCAAAACTTAAGTGAAGAAGTTAACCAATTGAAATCTTTTATTAACAAATTCACTGTAAGTTTAGAAAGATTAAAAACGATGTTTGAAAGCCAACATGCTGTTTTTGATAAATCAAGACTTGGTTGGATTCCTTTGCTCAATAATAAACCCCTAAAGAAAAAGGTTATCAATTCGCCAAGCAAACCATCAAATAAGATAACTTATTTCAAACATAAAAAGATTGGGCATAAAAACTTTACCTATGGTTCAAATACGAATAAATCAAATGGTAAAGTTATTGCAATTAAACAGATTTGGATTCCAAAAGGAACCATATGCACTAACCCTCAAGGACCCGAGCAAGCTTGGGTACCCAAAATGAAAATATGAGGGTATAGATGTAAGTGTGCCAAGCTACCCATGGAACAAATGAAATTTTCATACAAATGGGTGCTTTGACACATAATTAAAGATAAGTCTCAATTTATTCATTAGATCTAGTATAAGATTTAACATTCTACATCGTGTATCAAAATTATCCTTTTATGAAATTACGATACTCTCTGCATCAAAGTTTTTAAATGCCTCATATGTTAAATCTTATCTCAACAATTTTAGCATGAAACTTTCTAGTGCTTGCATCATGATAAGAAAACAATGAATGGATATATATATAACCTTCTTCTTCAAGTTTACAAAATCTAAATTCCCTCTATAGTATAAACACTTAATGCTGATTTCATACCTTCATGTTAAAACTTTATTGAGCACAATACTTATGAAATCTTATTTCATTATTTGTGAAGGTATGAGTATAATTTATCATTATATCACTCATTTCTTATGTGATTATTTGAAATATATTATGATTTACTCTATAAGTCGCATGTATGCATCATATGTTTCAATCATAAATGATTAATGTGTCGTGATCATAATGGGAATTCTACTAAAAAGTTTTATAACAATGGATTGTTTTTCCTTTATAAGTAATTCTCAAGACTATTCTAAAAATCTAAGATTAATAAATCTGATCTTTAAAGTGTTTCATTTAGTATAATCATTGTATCCTTGATTGAATGATTAATATCCTTACATAAAATTATCTCAAATTCTACTGATTAATGTTAACACGTCATGTTTAATCTGAGCATAAAAATATTCTAAAAGTATGAATATTAATTCCTTTGAACCATCTCCCATAAGTCAAATATAAAATCTTAATTAATCTAAAAGAAAATTGCCTATCTCTCTGAAACAAGATTATTTGTATTGAAAGCCGAACCATAACCAGAATTTTGATAGAAACAACTATTTAAGATAATTTGATTAAAACTTAACTGGTATATCTTATTGATAATTATCTTAAGCAAATAGAATCTAAGCTGAATTGCTTCTGAAAATAAGAAATTGGTTTGACTTTGATAAATCTTCTTATTGCCTCACATGGGTGTCCTTGAACCACATTATTTAATAAAACTTATCTCTTTAGTTCAAGTGACTTGTGCTTGCTTATATTTAGGCAATCTCTTGAGTAAAGTGACTCAAATTCAATTATTATCATGTCTCATGTTGAGTCATCTAGTTAAGAAATATGTTGTATGAATGTTTTTGTATCCTAGAGAACCTAATGAATTGCCTTCAAGAAAAGAAAAAGATTTTGCTAATGATACAGGATTTGTGAGCAAGAAATTTCAACTTGAAGGACACCTCGATGAAAGATACAATAAACATTTCCTTGGAAACAAAAAAAAGAGGAAGATTTTCTTCAGCCAAGGGTGTAAAGAATCTAAAATGTATTTGGCTTGAAGAATGCTAAATGCACTGGTAATCTAAACTCTTCTCTTGTGAGTTAGTTGAGCAAAATCAATAGTCTGAAATTATATGGTAGCATGATTAAACCCTTAATTGCTGATCATCTTGATATCATGCTTCATTCTCATGCTAATGATAATTGTTTCATGGTATGATTAAATTGAAGTTCACTTTTGCCTGTATAATGCATAACCATGAAATACACAAGTTTATGCCTCAAGTTTCTAATTCAAAATAACTTGTGATAAGCTATGAATCATTGGGCATAATGAAAATGCTGCTTGCATGATATATATTTATATGCAGCATATTAGATTAATTCTTTATTCTGCTCTTTCATGTAACTACTTGAAAATAACAAAAAGAGAGAGAGATAAAGAAAAAGAAAATGAACATTGCTCAGAAGAAGTAAAAGCTAAGTAAATACTCCAATCTTAAGTAAAAGCAGCGCAAGCATAATATATTCAGCATAGTTGTGAGACTTGTGTGAGCATTCTTTTGGAAGGGATAAAATCCGTAATCAATTACACGTAAACAGGGAGAGTTTGAAGTGAACATTTTAACATTTCTATATTGCTCATCATAGGGATGGTGCCAATGGGGAGGCTAGTGGTAGTACCCGGCACTATTTGACCCAACTATTCGGTGTAGGGTATATTAGGGACGGCACAAGAGGGAGGCTAGTGGTAGTACCTCGTGCCCCTTCCAACTCCACCGGATAGGGAGCAAATAGAGTATAGAGCATAAGAAGGTAAAAATGAAAGTATATAACAAGAATCAAGTCAAATTTTTAAATCACTTGAAAACACACTTTAAGGATGAAATCAGTGCAAGATTATATTTAAATAGGAGGAGTTTATTTGAAAAGAATTGATTTTGATCATTGACATGCTTGCTCTTAATATTTTAATGCATGACTTAACACATAATATGTTTTGCATGTGACATGATATTTTGAATTATGTGTTTTCAATATTCAATAGCAAAGATCCTTCCTAAATATAACTTGTAATGCTTCATGCCTATAAAATTTGATTGAAACATGTTATTACCAACAACAACATCATTTTGTTTTAATGAATATATTTTGAAAAATAAAAGAAAAGAATAATTTGAATTTGCAAATTAGGCAAAATGGATTGATTCTAATTTATCTTTCAACTTGCCTAACATTAGTACATAATGTTCTCCAATTTGTACCAAAATTCAATATGAATTACAAAGATTCTGGATGTACTCTAATGTTTTTGAAATATGTGTTTTCAATCCTAATAGTTTAAGATGAGCAACAAATGAGAAGATACATATCTCAAATTACAACCTTGAAAGCCTCCTTGAGAATCTTTATAAAATTCAGAATCTGATTTTGTATAAAAGCTTAAACTCAATATGAATTTCTAGATAAAACTACAGCTTAAGAAAAATAGAATAATTCTGATGCCTTGATTGCTTGCACCGATACGCATCTGAAACATATCATTTCTTATCTTCAAAGTGTACTAATATTGGTCTAAATGATGTGTTTTTCAATGATCTTGATTGCGAACAAATGTTTCTAAACATATGATATTATTTTAATATTAAAAATTTTTTTGGTGCTTCATATATACATTGCCAAAAAAAAACTATTCTTAAGAAGAGAGTTAATGATCCTAAAGCTTAAAATATTTCAAAAAAAATTCTGGATCATTCTACATTCTTGATATTATAGAAGAACAAAAAAAAAATATTAAAAGAAAATGCATCTTTTGAGGGGGAGCTTTAAATACTCAATCTCTTTATTGAAGATTATCCTCAAACTCTAAACTCTCAAATGGAATGATTAATTAAGAGGGAGAAAGAAAGTTTCAGAGAGAGAGATCATATAGAACTTAATCGTATAAATTCGCATCTAAAGATGAGACAAAGAATATTAAATGTAAAGTGGTATTAAACTTTGCGCTTCATTGAATATCCTTTGAAAGTTGGATTTCCATCTATATTCATCGGTAAATCATTTATTTCTGAAAACTAATGGAAAAGGATTCCATCTGTCTTAGTATCGAAAATTTATCTTGGAATCTACTTATGAGTTCTTATTGGCTTGCACTTTAGTATTTCAATCCTGAGCCAATTCATTCTAATTGATTTTGATGATATGATCTTTAAAGGAGTAAAAGAAAGTCTTTAAGAGAGCTTTAAAAGAACTTTCAAAGCCCTGAATTTTATGTATCCTACATTGCATAAATTCATGTTTTGGTATCTATGCCCCAATACTTTTATATCATGAAAGAACTTTGAAGTCATTAAGAATTAACGATTCAACATAATTTTATATTTTTCGAGCATATAAGTTTTGATCTTTATCTACTCTTATACTATACTCTGAAAATTAATTTGATTGCTCTCATTTTGCTATATACTTAATATATTAAAAAAAAAATGTTGGATATTCATCCGTGCCTTTCCTTGAATATTATTCTTGATACTTCTTGAAATAACTTGAAAAAGATTCCATCTACACTTGATTTGAAAAATATCTTTGGAATCTACAGTTAGAGATTTTTTTTTTTTGGCTCACATCTTAAATGTCTCATTTCTAAAGCCAAACACATAGAAATAAGATATCATTTTATTAGGGATCATGTGCAAAATGGAAACATATGTATTGAACATATATGCACTGAAAAACAATTAGCCGACATATTTATGAAACCCTTGAGTGAAGATAGATTCTGCACGCTAAGGAGGAAATTAGGCATATGTGATCCTTTTTTATTGAAGAGATATAAAAGGGAGCAAGCAGTCTCATGATACATTCCTCCCATTTCTAAAAACCCATGAAACATGAGTCAAATTTGTTATCTATAGATTCCTTACTCATGTATCATTGTCCCATAAAGAGTTTATAAGGATTGGAAGCAAAGAAAATTTTTAGAAGCAAAAAGGAAGAGAAAAGAAAAATTCTGCACTTGGGCCGACCCAACCCAGAATAGGGTCGACCCAACGTTGAGTCGACCCAAGAAAAATCTCGAGTCGACCCAACGTCGGGACCCCACTGTTAAAATGGGACCCGAGAGCATATCTAGGGCACTGTTTACCCTTTGTCCTCTTCCGAAAACCCTATTCCTCACTCTCAAATCTTCTCCAATTATCTCCAAACAGTAGAATACTTCAAGATCTTGGAGAAATGGGACCCAAGAGAGCCGTAGTCAAGCTATCCGGAAAAGTCTCACGATCTTGTTTAAAGCCTAGGATATGTATCTAGTTCTCATATGTATTTTATGTTTATCATGCATCTTTAAACTTTGATTAAGGAACATTGTATCTGCTTTTATTTTGGGCATTAATGTATGAAAATGTTCCTATTGTGATCAATGAAGTCTGAAGTTTGTTCTTAATTGTATCTTTTCCCATATATATGTTTTTGATGATAACAAAAAGGGGGAGAAGAGAAGGAAAGAGTATATAAAGGAGAAGAGAAGGAAAGAGTATATAAAGGAGGAGAAGAAAAGATAGAATATTCACTTTAAGAAAAGAAAGAGTATTTCATTTGAGAAGTTAAGAAAGATTATTAATTTTGGGAGAAGTAAAGATAGTGTTTAAAGAAAGAGTATTAACTTTGTGAGAAAGAGTGAGTAAAGAAGTTATGAAACGAAAAGAGAAATAAATGGGCAAACAAATTGAAAATCATATAAGAAAGCTTATATATCTAAGGGGGAGCAATTTGTAACAATGAAAATCATCAGATCAAAAATCTCTATCATAATTCAGAACTTGGCACGCTCCTCTCGCACCCCGATATATAACCTGAAACTCATATGATATCTCAAATTTTTGAAGTTTCATTGCTAATGAATTATAAATGAAAGGGGGAGCCATTCAAAAAGTCAAATTGGCAAATTTTGAATAATATAGGGGGAGATTTCACTGAGGATGATAGTGTTATTTTGATGATTAACAAGCAATTCTCTAGAGTATGCTATAAGTTAAAATTGATACTTCATTTATAAGTTCATTACTCTCAGTACATTTGTTTAATTGAAAATATATATATGGTCTTGTTCATTTGGATGAAACTAACCTTGAGAATGCAGCAAAGTGTGGATTGAGTCGACCCATAGGTTGATTGGGTCGACCCCGGCACATCGAGGAATCATCTGGCACACTCCTGCAAAAACAGCACAAATGAACAGTGAGTTGGGTCGACCCAAGGTAAGCAAGAGTCGACCCAACCTCCAAAGAACCTCAAAATGCAAAGGAAGAATGCTCTCTGGATTTACTGAGAGGGTCGACCCAAGAAGAAGTTGAGTCGACCCAAGTAAACCTTGAGTCGACCCAAGGAAAGGTTGAGTCGACCCAAGTGAAGAAAGGCTGAAATTCAAGGCTCTGAATTTTCTGAAGCTGACCTTGGGTCGACCCAAAGAAAGGTTGGGTCGACCCAAGGCAACAGAAGGCTGAATTTCAAGTTTCTGTGTTTTCTGAGAGGGTCGACCCAAGAAATGGTTGAGTCGACCCAAGTAAAGGTTGGGTCGACCCAAGGACAGGTTGAGCCGACCCAAACACGGGCTGAACATAACGGCTAGTTGTGCAGAAATGCTTTTTGGACTCCCAACGGCTATAAACGGCTAGTTTCTTCAATCCAACGGTCAGAAAGGACTATTTGGAGGTTGGAGAAGTATTTAAGAGGGAGTATTCATCAGAGGAAGCAAGCTTTTGGGAAAATACATCAAGTGCATTCAAGAGAGAACCCTAGCAAGGCAAGCTTCATCCAAGGGCTTCATTCAAGAATCAAAGAAAGGGATTGAGCAGATTCAAAGAGGCATCAAGAGCTCCATCCTCCCTTGAAGAGTGAAGCATCCTTGACAAAGAAGAGCAAAGCCACTTCAAAGCGATAAATACTTTCTAACTCTTCTTTGTAGTTTATATTGTTTCATATGCTCATTTAGGAGTTTAAATCTTTTCTTTTCATTTGTTTGAATACTTTGTAAAGGTTCGTTGGTGAGCCCGCAAAACCAACAAAGGTTTTTGGTAAATCCGGAAAACCAAAGTTGTAAAGGTTCGTTGGTGAGCCCGCAAAACCAACAAGGTTTTTGGTGAACCCGGAAAACCAAAGTTGTATAGGTTCGTTGGTGAGCCCGTAAAACCAACAAGGTTTTTGGATTGTGAGCCCGGAAAATAATCCAACTGTAATCCGCGAGATTATAGTGAATTCTCAAGGGTACGCTTGGGGAGTGGACGTAGGTGCTAAGGAGAGCACCGAACCACTATATATTGTTGTGTTTGGATTGTGTTTGTGCTTTCATTTTCTCTTGCTTTACTTTCTATTCTTGCATTAGTTTAACTCACTCAAATAACCTAAGAAAGCATCCATCGCATTTAACTAAGAAAGTTTTAAAAGCACTAAAATTTAGAAGAAACCAATTCACCCCCCCTCTTGGATTGTCACCTTGGGCAACAAGTGGTATCAGAGCAAGGTGCTCTAATAGTACTCATTGATCTCACAATCAAGAGTTAAAGATCATGACAACCCAAGTGGGATATTCTATGAGTGAGGGACAATTAATTGATAGACCTCCACTATTTGATGGTATAAACTACACATATTGGAAAGCACGCATGCGCATTTTCATTCAAGCACATGACTACGATTTATGGAGTATCATAGTCAATGGGCTACACACAAACACTAATCATGATAAAGAAAGGGCTCAGCAAAATGCAAAAGCCATAAATATTCTATATTGTGCATTAGATGATAGTGAACTTAATAGCATATCTTTTTGCATAACTGCTAAGGAAATATGGAATATGCTTGAAGTTAAATATGAATGCACTAACGTTTCTAGTAAATTTGAAACTAGTTCCGAAGAAGAAGAGCATCAAACTGAAACTGAAAATCTATGCTTTGGAGCACCTGAAGATGAGGTATGTACTCGAACACAAAGTGATTTCTCATTCAAAAATCAAGTACATACTGAAGCTCAATCTGATTTTACATTTGATGAACTTCATGATGCTCTTCATGATCTATACTTTGAATATAAGAAGCTTAGGTTAAAGAATAAAAAGCTAAATCAGAAAAATCTATCTCTTGCTGAAAGCTATGATATAACTCAGAAAAATAATAAATTACTTTCAGAAGACAATGAAAGGCTAACTAAAGAAGTTAACAAATTTAAGTCTATAGTTGAAAAATCTACTATCAGCTCTGAAAAACTGAACTTAATGATAAATAATCAAAGAGCTGAATTTGAAAAGGCTGGATTAGGATATCAATCTTGGTACACACAAAAATCCCTTAATGACATGTGTGTTAAATCCTCTACTATCTGTCCTAAAACAGATTCTAATTTATCTGATGAACCTAATAGGCAAAAACAGAAAATTGTAAGTTTATCTACTACTCATGTTAAATCTATGTTTGTCAAATTTAACAAGATGATGCAGAAATTCACTCCTTGTAATCCTAAAATTTGCAAGTCTATGGACAAAATAGCTATTAAGAAAATATGGGTTCCAAAAGGAACAATAATAGCTAACCTACAAGGACCCAAAAGAGCTTGGGTTCCTAAGTTGAAAATCTGAATATTTTCTGTAAGTATATCTAGCACTCAAGGCTCCAACCAAAAGATGTTAATTTAGACATTGGGTGCTCTAGACATATATTAAAGAATGAAACTTAAAATATACTTAAGAAAAGTAATTGAAATGAAAAGAATAATGAAATTAGTAATCCTTGCATATATCATCATTCTCTTTGCCTTAGTATCCAATTAAAACATAAATTGCAGGTATTAATCATTTCTGTGATATAAGTGATACTTTTGGCATGAAAAGAAAATATATCCAAATCACTTCATCTTTCTATATTATGCTTCAGTTATTGATGGATAACTTGCTTAATCAATACTCTTAGAATAACTCTTTAAATTCTCTATATGCTTGATTGAGAGGTCTTATCCATGACAATATCTTCTATTGATCACAAACATAAGAATGTCTACTTGGTATAATTTTTTTTTATATGCATTAAGAATACCAAGATTAAAGAGTCTAATTTTGGCATATAAAATCAACTCATACTAGTATGGACTTGATCTCAAAAGACCTTGTCATTGGTTCACTTAGATTATTCTTTGCAAGGTCAAAGTTTGCTATGTATGTCATCTAGAAAAACAAACTAGAATCATTTCTAAATCTGAAAATATTGTTTTCACCTTTTAGCCTTTGAAAACTCTTCATAAGAACTTATTTGGATCTCTAGGATTGTGAACCTAGGAGATAAGCTCTCTAATTTTGTAATTATGGATGATTTCTCAAAGCTAATGTTGGTTTTATTCTTGACACTTAAATTGAAATATTTTCTGCATTGGCACAAACTCACAAAAAGGGTTCAAATGAAAAAGGTTTGCAAACTATGAAAATAAAATTGTATCATGGCATAGTTTTGAAAACCAATTTCTTATTGAGTTGTGCACAGAAAATAATATTGAATACAATTGTTTCTACACCAAGAACACCATAAATAAAATAGAGTTGATAGAATCCTTGAAGAAATGAAAAAGACAATGTTGTATGATAGTCATCTACTTAAATGATTTCTGTTAAAAGCTATCATCATTGCTTGTCATACATATGGTTTCTATTAGAAAACTCCTTTTGATCTTCTGAAAAATAGAAAATGATATATTGTATATCTTTTATATTTTTCAGTCATACATGTCATGCTTGATATACTCTTATGAAAATAATGTCAAATCTGGTAAAACAAATATTCCTTTGGATATTACTCTTCAAGCAATGCATATAGAATATTCAATGAAAAGATACTAGTTGTAGAGATATCAATTCATACTATTCTTATTAAAACTAGATCCTTTATTGAGAATATAGTTTATCATTTTGATTCTATGTAACAATCAGAATTTTGATAGACACAACTATTTAAGATAATTTGATTAAAACTTAACTGGTATATCTTATTAATAATTATCTTAAGCAAATAGAATCTAAGCTAAATTGCTTCTGACAATAAGAAATTGATTTGATCTTGATGAATCTTTCTATTGCCTCACATGCTTGTCCTTGAACCATTTTACTTAATGAAGTTATCTCTTTAGTTCAAGTGACTTGTGCTTGCTTATATTTAGACAATCTCTTGAGTAAAGTGACTTAATATTCAATTATTGTCATATCTTATGTTGAGTCATCTAGCTAAAGAAATATATTGTATGAATGTTTTGTATCTTGAAGAAACTAATGACTTTCCTTCAAGAAAGAAAAAGAGTTTATTAATGATACAGGATTTATGAGCAAGAAATTTCAACTTGAAGGACACCTTGATGAAAGATACAATAAACATTCCTTTGCAAACAAAAAAGGAGAGAGATTTTCTTCAGCCAAGGGTGTAAAGAATCTAAAAGGTATTTGGCTTGAAGAATGCTAAATACACTGGTAATCTAAACTCTTCTCTTGTGAGTTAGTTGAGCAAAATCAATAATCTGAAATTATATGGTAGCATGATTAAACCTTTAATTGCTGATCATCTTGATATCATGCTTCATTCTCATGCTAGTGATGATTGTTTCATGGTGTGATTAAATTGAAGTTTACTTTTTCCTATATAATGCATAACCATGAAATATACAAGTTTATGCCTCAAATCTCTAATTCAAAATAACTTGTGATAAGCTATGAATCATTGGGCATAATGAAAATGCTGTTTGCATGATATATATTTATATGCAGCATATTAGATTAATTCTTTATTCTGCTCTTTCATGTAACTACTTGAAAATAACAAAAAGAGAGAGAGGTAAAGAAAAGAAAATGGATATTATTCAAGAGAAGTAAAATCTAAGTAAAGGCAAATACTTCAATCTTAAGGAAAAGCAAAACAAGCATAATACATTCGGCACATTTGTGAGACTAATATGAACATTCCTTTGGAAGAGATAAAATCCGTAATTAATTACAGGAAAAGGTTGAAGTGAACATTTTAAACCTTCTATATTGCTCATCATAGGGATGGTGCCAATGGGGAGGCTAGTGGTAGTACCCGGCACTATTTGACCCAACTATTCGGTGCAGGGCATATTAGGGACGGCACAAGAGGGAGGCTAGTGGTAGTACCTCGTGCCCCTTCCAACTCCACCGGATAGGGAGCAAATAGAATATAGAGCATAGAAAAGTAAAACCGAAAAATAAATGAAGATAATCAAAATGTTCATTGAATGGTTAAAGAAAGAAATTAAAAATTTGGGGAATGAATGATAAATAAATAAAAATATATAAGAAGGTTGTGAAAAATCAAATGAAGTTTGAATCACTTGAAAACACACCTTAAGGATAAAATCAGTGCTAAATTGTATTTAAATAAAGAAAATTTTATTTGAAAAGAATTGATTTTGATCCATGACATGCTTGTTATGTTTTGCATATTTTGAATTATGTGTTTTCAATATTCAAATAGCAAAGATCTTTCCTAGATATAACTTGTAATGCTTCATGCCTACAAATTTTGATTGAAACATGTTATTACCAACAACAACATCATTTTGTTTTAATGAATATATTTTGAAAAATAAAAAAAAATTTATTTGAATTTGCAAATTAGGCAAAATGGATTGATTCTGACATATCTTTTATCTTGCCTAACATTAGTACATAATATCCTCCAATTTGTACCAAAATTCAATATGAATTACAAAGATTCTGGATGTGCTCTAATGTTCTTGAAATATGTGTCTTCAATCTTAATAATTTAAGATGAGCTACAATGTAGAAGATGCATATCTCAAATTATAATCCTGAAAGGCTCCTTGAAAATTTTTATGAAATTCAGAATCTGATGTTGTATAAAAGCTTAAACTTAATTTAAAAATGCCTCTATCATTGTATTTTTGTAACCTTCATTATATGCTTCAATGATTGCATCATTTTGGAGAATAACTCAATATGAATTTCTAGATAAAATTACAGCTTAAGAAAAATAGAATAATTCTGATGCCTTGATTGCTTGCCCTGATACGCATCTGAAACATATCATTTCTTATCTTCAAAGTGTACTAATATTGGCCTGAATGATGTGTCTTTTGATGATCTTGATTGCAAACAAATATTTTTTAATATATGATTTTATTTTGATATTGAAAAGATTTATTGTGCTTCATATATACATTGCTGAAAAACCTTGATTAAGAAATTGAGTTCTATAAATACATATACTTCAATGGTCATCTATATATTTTTTTTCCTCTCCTACATTGTTAAAGACTTTCATCAAAATATATATGTATATATATTATTAAAAGAGTGAATGATCTCAAGTCTAGAAATATTTCAGCTCACTCAAATGATTCTTAAAAGAAAGAAAATGTAAATGCTTTTGAAAGAATTTGAGCTTCAAATGAATCATTTTCTGATTAATATTTCAGTATATTTTCTCAAAGATTAAGAGGAAGCATAACTTGTTCTTAAAAGATTAAAAAGAGTGATTGCTATAAATTTTGAATAACTCTAGATCACTCTACATTCTTGATATCATAAAGTTTCAGTTTTATTCACGTTTATCATTAAAATCTGAAATTCAACAAAAGAAAAGAAAGTTTAAAAGAAAATGCATCTTTTGAGGGGGAGCTTTAAATACTCAATCTCTTTATTGAAAATTATCTTCAAACTCTAAACTCTCAAATGGAATGATTAATTGAGGGGGAGAAAGAAAATTTCAGAGGGAGAGATCATATAGAACTTAATCATGTAAATTCACAACTAAAGATGAGAGAAAGAATACCAAATGTAAAGTGGTATTAAACTCTGTGCTTCATTGAATATCTTTTGAAAGTTGGATTTTCATCTGAACTTAATTGGTAAATCACTTGTTTTGAAAACTAAGTGAAAAGGATTCCATTTGTCTTAGTATTGGAAATTTACTTTGGAATCTACTAATGAGCTCTTATTGGCTTGCACTCTAGCATTTCAATCATGAGCCAATTCATTTTAATTGATTTTGATGTTATGATCTTTAAAGGAGTAAAAGAAAGTCCTTAAGAGAGCTCTAAAAGAACTTTCAAAGCCTTGAATTTTATGTATCCTACACTACATAAATTCATGTTTTGGTATCTATGCCCCAATACTTTTATTTGGATTTTCATCCGTGCCTTTCTTTGAATATTATTCTTGATACTCCTTGAAATAACTTGAAAAATATTCCATCTACACTTGATTTCAAAACTATCTTTGGAATCTACATTTAGAGATCACTTCTGGCTTACATTCTAAATATCTCATTCCTAAAGCCAAACACATAGAAATAAGATATCATTTTATTAGGGATCATGTGCAAAATGGAAACATATGAGCATATATGTACTGAAAAACAATTAGCTCACATATTCACAAAACCCTTGAGTGAAGATAGAGTCTGCACGCTAAGGAGGAAATTAGGCATATGTGATCCTTTTTATTGAAGAGATATAAAAGGGAGCAAGCAATCTCATGATACATTCCTCCCATTTCTAAAAACCCATGAAACATGAGTCAAACTTGTTATCTATAGATTCCTTACTCATGTATCATTGTCCCATAAAGAGTTTATAAGGATTGGAAGCAAGGAAAACATTTTAGAAGCAAAACGGAAGAGAAAAGAAAAATTCTGCACTTGGGTCAACCCAACCCAGAATAGGGTCGACCCAACGTTGAGTCGACCCAAGAAATTTCTTGAGTCGACCCAACGTCGGGACCCCACTGTTAAAAGGGAGACCCGTGAGCTATCTAGGGCACTGTTTACCCTTTGTCCTCTTCCGAAAACCCTATTTCCCACTCTCAATTAGAGTCTCCCTAGGCTGATCTTAGCATCTATATTTAGAGCCTAGGCTAGAAATCTAGTTCTCGTATGTATCTTGCCTTTTCTCATATATATCTTGCTTTTTCCCTTATGAATCTTGTCTTTCCCTTATATCTTTAAATCTTGATTGTGGAACATTGTACTTTTCATCATTTTGAGCATTAATATATGAAAATGTTCCTATTTTGATCAATGAAGTCTGAAGTTTGTTCTTTATTGCATCTTTTCCCATATATATGTTTTTGATGATAACAAAAAGGGGGAGAAGAGAAGGAAAGAGTATATAAAAGAGAAGAGAAGGAAAGAGTATATAAAGGGAGAAGAAAAGAGTATATAAAGGGGGAGACGAAAAGATAGAGTATTCACTCTAAGAAAAGAAAGAGTATTTCATTTGAGAAGAAAGAGTATTACTTTTGTGAGAAAGAGTGAGTAAAGAAGTTATGAAAAGAAAAGAGAAATAAATGGGCAAACAAATTGAAAATCATATAAGAAAGCTTACATATCTAAGGGGGAGCAATTTGTAACAATGAAAATCATCAAATCAAAAATTTCTATCATAATTCAGAATTTGGCACATATAAATTCAGAATTTGGCACGCTCCTTTCTCACCTCGATACATAAGCTGAAACTCTTATTTTATCTCAAATTTTTGAAGTTTCATTGCTAATGAATTATAAATGAAAGGGGGAGCCATTCAAAAAAATCAAATTGGCAAATTTTGAATGATATAGGGGGAGATTTCACTTATATATATGAAAAGCTGAAATTCTGAAATTCAATCCCTTTTATAAACTGATTTTAAAGACAAGTATCAATAGGCTTATACTCTTTATTTTGTAATCATCAAAAAGGGGGAGATTGAGGATGATAGTGTTATTTTGATGATTAACAAGCAATTCTCTAGAGTATGCTATAAGTTAAAATTGATACTTCATTTATAAGTTCATTGCTCTCAGTACATTTGCTTAATTGGAAATATATATATGGTCTTGTTCATTTGGATGAAACTAACCTTGAGAATGCAGCAAAGTGTGGATTGAGTCGACCCATAGGTTGATTGGGTCGACCCCGGCACATCGAGGAATCATCTGGCACACTCCTGCAAAAACAGCACAAATGAACAGTGAGTTGGGTCGACCCAAGGTAAGCAAGAGTCGACCCAACCTCCAAAGAACCTCAAAATGCAAAGGAAGAATGCTCTCTGGATTTACTGAGAGGGTCGACCCAAGAAGAAGTTGAGTCGACCAAATAAACCTTGAGTCGACCCAAGGAAAGGTTGAGTCGACCCAAGTGAAGAAAGGCTGAAATTCAAGGCTCTGAATTTTCTGAAGCTGACCTTGCGTCGACCCAAAGAAAGGTTGGGTCGACCCAAGGCAACAGAAGGCTGAATTTCAAGTTTCTGTGTTTTCTGAGAGGGTCGACCCAAGAAATGGTTGAGTCGACCCAAGTAAAGGTTGGGTCGACCCAAGGACAGGTTGAGCCGACCCAAACACGGGCTGAACATAACGGCTAGTTGTGCAGAAATGCTTTTTGGACTCCCAACGGCTATAAACGGCTAGTTTCTTCAATCCAACGGTCAGAAAGGACTATTTGGAGGTTGGAGAAGTATTTAAGAGGGAGTATTCATCAGAGGAAGCAAGCTTTTGGGAAAAATACATCAAGTGCATTCAAGAGAGAACCCTAGCAAGGCAAGCTTCATCCAAGGGCTTCATTCAAGAATCAAAGAAAGGGATTGAGCAGATTCAAAGAGGCATCAAGAGCTCCATCCTCCCTTGAAGAGTGAAGCATCCTTGACAAAGAAGAGCAAAGCCACTTCAAAGCGATAAATACTTTCTAACTCTTCTTTGTAGTTTATATTGTTTCATATGCTCATTTAGGAGTTTAAATCTTTTCTTTTCATTTGTTTGAATACTTTGTAAAGGTTCGTTGGTGAGCCCGCAAAACCAACAAAGGTTTTTGGTAAACCCGGAAAACCAAAGTTGTAAAGGTTCGTTGGTGAGCCCGCAAAACCAACAAGGTTTTTGGTGAACCCGGAAAACCAAAGTTGTATAGGTTCGTTGGTGAGCCCGTAAAACCAACAAGGTTTTTGGATTGTGAGCCCGGAAAATAATCCAACTGTAATCCGCGAGATTATAGTGAATTCTCAAGGGTACGCTTGGGGAGTGGACGTAGGTGCTAAGGAGAGCACCGAACCACTATATATTGTTGTGTTTGGATTGTGTTTGTGCTTTCATTTTCTCTTGCTTTACTTTCTATTCTTGCATTAGTTTAACTCACTCAAATAACCTAAGAAAGCATCCATCGCATTTAACTAAGAAAGTTTTAAAAGCACTAAAATTTAGAAGAAACCAATTCACCCCCCCCCCCCTCTTGGATTGTCACCTTGGGCAACATTCACAAGTATATATGAAAAGCTGAAATTCTGAAATTCAATCCCTTTTATAAACTGATTTTAAAGACAAGTATCAATAGGCTTATACTCTTTATTTTGTAATCATCAAAAAGGGGGAGATTGAGGATGATAGTGTTATTTTGATGATTAACAAGTAATTATCTAGAGCATGCTATAAGTTAAATTGATACTTCATTTATAAGTTCATTACTCTCAGTACATTTGTTTAATTGAAAATATATATATGGTCTTGTTCATTTGGATGAATCTAACCTTGAGAATGCAGCAAAGTGTGGATTGAGTCGACCCATAGGTTGATTGGGTCGACCCCGGCACATCTAGGAATCATCTGGCACACTCCTGCAAAAACAGCACAAATGAACAGTGAGTTGGGTCGACCCAAGGTAAGCATGAGTCGACCCAACCTCCAAAGAACCTCAAAACGCAAAGGAAGAATGCTCTCTGGATTCACTGAGAGGGTCGACCCACACAGTGGTTGAGTCGACCCAAGCTTGAGTCGACCCAAACTCTGAGAGGGTCGACCCAAAGGGCAAGACAGAAAGACAGACAGAAAACGGTTCTCTGGAATTACTGAGAGGGTCGACCCAAGAAGAATTTGAGTCGACCCAAGTGAACTTTGAGTCGACCCAAAGAATGGTTGGGTCGACCCATGGGAAGAAAGGCTGAAATTGAAGTTTCTGTGGTTTCTGAGAGGGTCGACCCAAGGAATGTTTGAGTCGACCCAAGTGAAGGTTGGGTCGACCCAAGGACAGGTTGAGCCGACCCAAACACGGGCTGAACATAACGGCTAGTTGTGCAGAAATGCTTTTTGGACTCCCAACGGCTATAAACGGCTAGTTTCTTCAATCCAACGGTCAGAAAGGACTATTTGGAGGTTGGAGAAGTATTTAAGAGGGAGTATTCATTAGAGGAAGTAAGCTTTTGGGAAAATACATTAAGTGCATTCAAGAGAGAACCCTAGCAAGGCAAGCTTCATCCAAGTGCTTCATTCAAGAATCAAAGAAAGGGATTGAGCAGATTCAAAGAGGCATCAAGAGCTCCATCCTCCCTTGAAGAGTGAAGCATCCTTGACAAAGAAGAGCAAAGTCACTTCAAAGCGATAAATACTCTCTAACTCTTCTTTGTAGTTTATATTGTTTTATATGCTCATTTAGGAGTTTGAATCTTTTCTTTTTATTTGTTAAACACTTTGTAAAGGTTCGTTGGTGAGCCCGTAAAACCAACAAAGGTTCGTTGGTAAGTCCGTAAAACCAACATAGGTTTTTTGGTGAGCCCGCAAAACCAAAGTGCAAAGGTTCGTTGGTAAGCCCGTAAAACCAACATAGGTTTTTTGGTGAGCCCGCAAAACCAAAGTGTAAAGGTTCGTTGGTGAGCCCGTAAAACCAACAAAGGTTTTTGGTGAACCCGAAAAACCAAAGTGTATAGGCTCGTTGGTGAGCCCGTAAAACCAACAAAGGTTTTTGGATTGTGAGCCCGGAAAACAATCCAACTGTAATCCGCGAGATTATAGTAAATTCTCAAGGGGTCGCTTGGGGAGTGGACGTAGGTGCTAAGGAGAGCACCGAACCACTATATATTGTTGTGTTTGTGTTGTGCTTGTGTTTACATTTATTCTTGCATTATCCTCTATCCTTGCACTAGTTTAACTCATTCAAATAGCTTAAGAAAGCATCCACCGCACTTAATTAAGAAAACTTTTAAAGCACCAAAATTTAGAAGAAACCAATTCACCCCCCCCCTCTTGGATTGTCACCTTGGGCAACACCAGTTTAGTCCCACATCGGTTAATCAGCGGAAAGGTCTGTGCCTTAAATGGGGGGCTCAATAACCTCTTCTTACCGAGGGGTCTTTTGGGGACAAAACCGTGAGGGACGCCCAAGCCCTCCGTACGAGCTCCGCGCCTGCGGGTGGGTGCGCACCCCGTGCGAGCTCCGCGCCCACGGGGCCCAGAGCGGACAATACCTCGGTGGGGACGCATTCGCTTTCCCTGCTCGGCCGGTGTGCGGGCTGTTGCCTGGGTGAAAATCTCGCAACACTAATCACAAAAGAAATTTTGGGAAATGCAATTAGGGCACCAACTGATGGAGAGAATTTAGAAGAGCTGGAGGATAGAACTGAAGGACTAAAGTTGATTCTATCCAAGGATGAAGTTGCTAAAGAAGAAGAAATCAAGGCCAATAAACTGAATGCTGAGATGAGGCTACTTCATCACATTATCTGTCGGATTTTGTTCCCCAAAACTGGTCGATTTGATCATGTGTCAGAGAGAGATATACTGGTAATGCATCATCTGCTTAAAGGCCAACCACTAAACCTCCCTGCCATGATGAGGAAGCATATGGCAGATCTTGGATAGAGAAAGGGAGCATCACTCCCTTATGGTATGGTTCTATCCCTTATTTTTATTAGATTTGATTTTAGTGGAAGCTAAAATGGAGCTCAAACACACTGACATTTATAGTGAAAAGTCACTGATAAGAATAGGGTTTGTCAAAGCCAATGACAAGTGGGCACATAAAGGAGAAGACAAGGAAAAAGGAACAAGGACATAGACACAAAGGCCAGCTGATTCAAGACAAACTAGTGCAGGACCTTCACAGAGAGTACCCAGCACTAGTGCGCATGGAGAAAGGCCACCTGCTTAGTCCCTAAGGCTAGAAAGAGACCAACTAAGATTTATAGGAAATCACATACTATAAGGTCTTTTTCATTCTGGAATCTGTTGGGATTAAGTCAATAATTTGACTGTGATGGTGAAAGAAGTGAAGACTGAATTAGAAAGTTTGAGGACACTTGCTGCTGCCCAACAGAGAAGACTTGGTGTTATTGAAGAACATACTAGGCAACAAGGAAATGAACTCCAAGCATCACTACAGCAAGCTAAGGAAAAAGGCTCTCAGCTGACTGCTTCACTCTCCACTATAGATTCTAAAGTTAGTCAACTGCTAGCAGATAGGAAGCCCGATCAGCCTAGACCATCATCTTAGGCCTAGCTCCCTTAGCCTAGATCTATTTGAATGTCAAAAGATCTTCACATCTTTTGTATTTCATTCTAGACAATCATCTACTTGTTATATGAACACATTGGTTGTAAATTGCACTGTTATCAATGAAATACATGTTTCATTAGCTATGACTTCAGTACAATTATTATATCTTAATTGTCTCCAACTGCCTATATTCAACTGCTCTATTTCTAAAATCAAAAAATCAGATACATTCTCAAAGTCAACATGCTGATAAAATGACCTAATACTTGTTAAAAGAAGCTCTGATACATGTATAATTTAAAAGGTGCTCTGATACATTTAATCTTCTGATACACTTACAAAACAAAAGCTTTGATACAGTAATAAATTAGCTCTGAAACATTCACAACTTGCTTTTGGTATGATAAGCTATGTTGATATATTTAAAAGACCGCTATATCTTTCACTCAAAAAGCTCTAATCTTGTTAAGTCAAATTGCTCTAAAAATGTTGGCACTGAAACTCTATTCAGTATTAAATTCAATTATTCTCCTTAACTCTTGATGCTTCAATCATGATCTATAAATAGAAAATTTTCTAACCCCTCACCATTTTGTTGATGACAAAAAGGGGGAAGTAAAAGAATTTCATAAATTTTAAATTGGGGAGAAGTAAAAGAATTTCAAGAAAGGGAAAGAAGTACCAGAACTTCAAACAGGGGAGAGACACTGCTTTGAAGACTATCTTATTGAAGAAAATCGATAAATGACAAGAGATAGGGGGAGAAGCATAATTTGATTAATCATAATATAAAGGGGGGAGATTCTATCATAAACATATTTTTTTTGAAAGTTTTAAGAATCAATAATGCACATATTATGAATATTTCCTTGCTCTGAATGTTATTGCAAAACATGCTCTCACACTAAACTTTATTGAATATTTTGAACTTTCTAAATATCCTTTTTGCTCTGAACTATATAGCAAAAATACTCTGAAAATTATTGCTAAATTTTTTTAGACTCAATAGTTTTGTCATCATCAAAAAGGGGGAGATTGTTAATCCTAAAGGATGTATTTTGATGATCACGAAAATAATTGAGTTAAATGTGTACTCTAATGATGTTGGCTCAAATGTGAAGGGATAGATCTCTAGACGAAAGTTGCACCTACAAACTCCAAAGAATCAAGAAAAACAAAATCAAGAAACATGAAAAACTCCGTTTGTAAACTGAGTGAGCCGACCCTTGTGTTTAAAGAGTCGACCCTTATGTAGTTCAAGAGAAACAGAGAAGAAACACCGCCTGGGACCAAGTACATGAGCCGACTCTCGTGCTTGCAGAGGCGATTCAATTTATACATGAGCCGACCCCTGACATTATTGAGTCGACCCTTAGGGGAGCGCAGGTAACCTATGAGCACTAAAGGAATGAGACGACTCTTGTGTTTGATGAGCCGACCCAATATCTACATGTGCCGACTCCCAACATTGTTGAGTCGACCCTTGGGGGAGTGCAGGTAACCTATGAGCACTAAAAGAATGAGGCGACTCTTGTGTTTGATGAGCCGACCCAATATCTACATGAGCCGACTACCAACATTGACGAGTCGACCCTAGAAGCAAACACAGAAACATTATATGGATTGAAGGAAAGAGCCGACTCCTAAAATCAGTGAGCCGTTTTTCTTTGTACACGGGACGACCCCCAAACCTGTTGAGTCGACCCATGGCATCCTGACAGCTCCAACGGCTATTTTATTAGTACTTCTTCTAGGTGAACAACGGATAGTTTTTTGGTGTGATGGGTATCCAGTACTTCCTAAAAAGCTTACAGTCCATAAATTCAAAGGAACGCCAGAGAAGAAAAGTGAGAAAAGAGAACAACAAAAGAGAGAATCCAAAAAACTCAAAATCCAAGCTTCCAAAGTTCATATCCTCACAAGAGAGCTTTCAAAGAGAAAAACTATTTTGTGAGAAAATCAGTTGGGATATTCCACAGAAAAGTACTGCTGTGCAATCAAGCTTCTCGTCCGCATCCAACGACCATCTTCAAAGCTTCTGATCCATATTTATTGATTTCACTTATATTTGAAGCTTTGCTTACTTTGTTACAACATTTATTTTCTTGCTTTAAACTTTGTTGTATCAGTGTCCATTAAATCCAAAACTGATAAAGGTTCTTTCAAACCTTAATTGAAAGTTGTTGAATCAGGGGATTCAACAAGGTTAAGGTTGTGGTTGGTGAGCCTGTGAAAACTGACTGGGTTGTTTGGAAACCCGAAAAACAATCGTGTAAGGTTTTGGTTGATGAGCCTGTGAAAACCGACTGGGTTGTTTGTGAACCCGAAAAACAAATGGATAGGTTGTAGTTAGTGATCCTGTGAAAACCGACTGGGTTCGTTGTGATCCCGGAAAAACAGCGAGTTCGGTTGTGAGCTGAAAAAACAGCCGTACTGTGATATGGGTGGTTATAGTAAAATTTTTAAGAGTTTTGGGGAGTGGATGTAGGTGTGGGTTACACCAAACCACTATAAAATTTCTTGTATTTGTGTGTGCTTTTCTCTTTACACTATTGCACTTCAACTTCTGCTTTTATTCATTCACTGCTTAAAGCACATTATATTCTCAAGTTGAAATCATAGTTTATCCGCTGCTTAAAGCATCTTAGGAATGGCAAGTTATTATCAAAAATTTGTTGAAAGATTTTCTTGTATTACTATACCCCTATCTCGTTTGACCCAAAAGTGAGTAAAGTTTGATTGGATGGAAGATTGTGAACAAAGCTTTTAGGAGTTGAAAACACGGCTGGTGACAACCCAATGTTGACAATTCCATATGGAATAGGAGGTTTCACCATCTACGTGGATGCATCTCATAAGAGACTTGGTTGTATCTTGATGCAGAATGGAAAAGTAATAGCTTATACTTCTAGATAGTTCAAGTCATATTAGCTGAACTACCCTAAAAGTTAGCAGGTGTGGTTTTTTCTCTAAAAATATGGAGGTACTATTTTTATGGAGAGCATTCTGAGGAACTATATCTTTACTCAAAAGGAGATGAACCTGAGGTAAAGAAGATGGTTGGAGCTACTAAAGGATTATGACTTGATTATCAATTATAAGCCAAGAAAGTCAAATGTTGTAGCTGATGCTTTGAGCAAAAAATTTTCGGATGAATTGGTGGTTCTGATTACTACACAAAAATATATTTTATTAGATTTAGAAAGATTTGGGATTGAGGTACGACTATATGATCCTAAGATTCAGCTTGCACTCTCACGTTGCAGCTTACCTTAATTGAGGGAATAAAGTTGTCTTAAAAAGAGGACTCAAAGTTATAGAAGATTAGAGAAGTTGTAGAATCTTGTATCCAATCATAATTTTGGATACATGAGGATAGTTGTTTGAGGCTTGGTAGTAGGGGGTGTATGCCGAAAGTTCCAGAATTAAAAAAGAAATTCTTGATGAGGCTCACAATTCAGGTTATACATTGCACCCAGGAGGCACTAAGATATACCGAGAAAAATTTCTGGTGGACTGGCATGAGAAGAGATATCACTCAATATGTTGCTCAGTGTTTAGTTTGTTAGCAGGTAAAGGCTGAGCATCAAAGATCTACTAGACCATTGTAGTCTCTTCTAAAAATTAAATTGCTAGAAGAGCACTTTAGAAGAGAGAAATAATAGTAGTAGAGAACGAGAGAATAGTTGGTTTGGTGTGGTGAGAATGAGGGAGGAAAGGGGTATTTATAGGACTCCAAATATTTTTTTCCCAAAATACCCCTCAAATTAGCCGTTTTTGGACTGTTGGGAGGGGTATTGTTGCCCAAGAAGACAACCCAAGAGGGGGGGGGGGTGAATTGGGTTATGACTTAAATCTCGACCAATTAAAAAACTATGTTTGATGATTAACTAATTCTATTTCAAGTATTCAGGTTAAGCAATTTAAATGCAGTGAATGAGTAGAGAAAGTGTAAGAGACAAAGCAGCAACCAACACAAGCACAAGCAGTTTTATAGTGGTTCGGAGCTAACCCTTGCTCCTACGTCCACTTCCTAAGCTACACTTGGGAGTTCACTATAATTCCTTGGATTACAGCCGGTTGTTTTACAAGCTCACAACCCAACTTGTTGTTTTACGAGATCATAACGAACTCGGTCGGTTTTCACAGGCTCACCGACTAGAACCACCCGATTGTTTTTCCGGGATCACAATCGAACCCTTACACCATTGGTTTTACCCTCGGCTCACCAACAAACCTTACAACCCTTGATTCAATCCTCTGATTGAATCAAGTAAGAAAATAGTTTGGGAAAATTACACGGAAAGCTTCTTAATAAGCAAATATTAAATAATATGAAAAGAGTAAAGTTAGAAGCCCTCAAACAGATTTTGAAAGTGGAAGAAGGGGCTTCTCGAATTCAGAGTCTCCTCTTTGAATGCGCTAAAGACTTGATGTCAGAAGGAGAGCCTTGAATGCGAAGGAAAGAGAATGTAGGATGGAGTCAATGCGCTTCTTCCTTCTTTTCCTTGTATTTACTCTTGAGAGCCTTTGGTAGGTGGAAATCACTTTTTCTTTGAATGGAATCTCTCTCTTAATGTCTATTACTGTTCACTCTGGCTATTTAAGCAGTCCACTTTGAAAACTAGCCGTTAGACACCAATTTGTGGCAGTTCTGCACAATCTGCAATTCCTGACAATGTGTCCGTTGGGATCGGAGTCGACTCGCTCGATCTGGAGTCGACTCGGCTGTTGCTGGAGTCGACTCATGCTTCACTGGAGACGACTCGCCTACTGTTCAGGATTTGAATTAAAGTGTTGTCCCGTTCTGGAGTCGACTCGGCCAAACTTGGAGTCGACTCGCCAGTATCCGGAGATGACTCGGCCCTCTGGAGACGACTCGTTCTCAGGATTCCAGAGATCTATTTTTCCGTATTTCTTTCTCGAGTCGACTCGAATTATCTTGGAGTCGACTCGGCTCTCAGAACCCAAAAACTGATCTTCTGTCTTTGGAGTTGAACTGCCTCGGAGTCGACTCGGCTCTCAGAGCCCGAAGTTGGTTCTCTGACTATTAGTCTTGCTTTCCTCTGAGAGTTGACTCTTGCTTGTTTAGGAGTCGACTTCCCAACCGTTGGAGTCGACTCGAATTCTTCCGGAGTCGACTCGGTAACAGGGTCCAGAAACCACTTCTTTGTCTTTCGGCCTGTTACTCCTTGGAGTCGACTCGGAACTGTCGGGAGTCGACTCGAAGCCGTTGGAGTCGACTCGGTGACAGGGTCTGAGATTCATCTTTCTGTCCTGCTGTTTGTTCTCAGTTGGAGTCGACTCGCAGTGTGCCGGAGTCGACTCGAGCTTGTGCCAGAACATCTGAAACACTTGGAGTCGACTCGTAGTCCTCCAGAGTCGACTCGAGTTTCAGCCTTTGACTCAAGCTGATTTTCACATTCACTCAAAAGAAGATTCTCACAAATTTTGCCTGAGATACTAGATTGAATTCATTAGTATTACATAAAATATACTCAAATGCTTTGGTCTCATCAAAATCAAATTGGGGTATTATCAATCACTCCACAATCTCCCCCTTTTTGATGATGACAAAACATTGAGTATTTGATGAGAGAAATGCCCATCTAAAAAGATGATTCATAATAAAATTTTGATTTGAATTCAAATGTCTAGTTATTTTAATCTATCCAGAATTGAAAGGTATGAATTAGTAAATCCTGAAATTAAAGCTCCCCCTTTCATTTGGAATTATATAAGCCTTCATATCATGCAATCAATTGTTTGGCTTATATGTGTTTAATGAATTTGCTTTCTTAAGATTTCAGATTCTCTCCCTCAACATATGCATTCAATTTTGTTTAGATTTTCTGAATTTTCTTTTAATGTCTTGAATCTTTTTAGCTTAAATTCTTACTTTCAGAGAAAAAATCTGACAATTTGTTCTTGAGTATGATTCAACTAATCTCCGAATATCCTTTGAATAGATTCTGGAGATTACTCCTTGAGGAGCCCCAACAGAGAGATAATGAGCCTTGAGGTATCGAATCCACTTAGAACAAATTACATAGTAGTAGTTGATCCCGTAGAGGCAAGGGTGAATCGAGAGATCAGCTACGTCTTGGTAAACAAGAATGAAAGCAGCGCCGAACTCAACGGTAGAGTACTCGGCTTTTAAGTGCGACTTTTGCTTTAAGGATTTCTTTTTTTGTGATTCCCTTTATATTTCAATTCATCATATTTTCTCCCCCTTTTTGTCATCATAGCAAAAAGACAGAAACCATACAAGTATAGAAGCACAAGTGCACAGTCTTGAAAAAGAAATGTCTACTCATTGTATTGATGTTCATTTAAATACAATTGTAAATACATCAGACAAGTGTAAAAACAAATACATCATAAAGTGCTGCACTAGGGTTTCTTGGAGGATGTGGCTCCCGAACTTAGTCTTGTGTGTTTCAAGACCAAGCTGAGCCCCTCTGAGACATTCCCTAGCTGAGCTATGATCTCCGAGGTGGCCCTAGTCTGGATCGAGGTAAGCTCGGTCACACTCTCCTGGAGGGTATCCAACTTGGAGATCAATGCATTGGCTAACCGCTCTGCACCCTGACTCTGACTGCCTAGATCATGTCGGATGTCGTCTTGCATCTTCCTCGTGTCATCCTTGACGTCACTCATGTTCCAGTATTGAGCTTGAACTAGGCTTCGCACATTGGATATTTCCTCCTTCAGGTGTGCAGTCATCTCTGTCACGGCTGCCAAGGAGGAAACTACCTTGGTGGAGGGAGCAGTCTGAGGACCTCGGAGCTTCCTTAGCAGGTCATCCCTCAGTTCCCTCACTATTTCCTGCCGCAACTCTCGGAGCTGCTCAGAAGATATCCGAACCTTTAGAGGCTGCTGTTGAAAAGGTGGTGCAGTCGAGGGTCCGGCTGAAGTGGATGGGAAAGATGGACCAGAAGTGGAAGAAAAGGTGGGAAGATCTGTATAGTGCTCCTGGTCATGGTCAGGGCTAGGGGAGTGATGAGTGGTAGGGTCAGATGGTGTGGAAGTGGATGGTCTCCGTGCCTAGACTCCCTCAACTCTATGAAAGCCCATACGATGGAGAGTCCCCTCACCCATGCGATCTATGTGACGCAGTGAGCGAGAGGGTTCCCCCTCAGGAATAGGGACCTCTAACTCCCTAAAGATAAGAGTGAATAGCATACCATATGGGAGACTCAACCTAGGTTTATCTAGGGGTTCACAGATATACTTGTAGATGAGTTTAGAAAAGTTGATAGGAGTGTCCTGGAGTATGTGGAACATCAAGGCTAGGTCCCTCTCAGAGATAAAGTCAAATCGGCCAGTTTTTGGAAATAGAGTCCTAGAAATGATACTGAGGAGGAGCCGCATTTCAGCTGAAAGCTGATTTGCAGACACTTCCTCTATAGGGGACTGAGGGGGTCTCTCTAACACTGCCGTAAGGGCCTCAGTCCTATCAAGGGGGTGACTAGGAAAGATCCCTTCCCGGGAGAGATGGAGGACTCGAGCAATGAAGTCCTCCGAGATGAATACAGGGACACCCGCTACGGTTCCCTGGATACCACCACTACTTCGGGCTACAGTCCCATAGAATTTCCTAACTAACTCCGGGTAAGTAGGGAGGTCTAAGGAACAGAATAACTCTAACCCTTGAGCCCTGAGACGATGCCCTAGGGTGAACCTTTCCCGGGAGAGGAAGTCAAAGTCGACTTTCCTCCCGGTGGAGACTGCCCTCCTGGCGCACGGACGCGAGGGAACCGACCGAGGCGGGGAAGGAACCGGAGGTGGTGGCCTCGCGGGTTCGTTCTGAGCCTTTGACCGTCGCTCGGCGCCGCTCGCGGAGAGAGGTCTCTTCCGGCTTGGGACAACGGCTTTTCTAGGCATTTTTGACCTAAACACAGGGGAAGGACAAGAAAAATGGAAGAAAACTCGACGGAGATGACCTAAAATGGGTCGGAGACGAGGTCGGAGACGGCTCTAGGGCTTTTGAACAGTGGCGACTGAAAATAGAAGTAAAGAGAAAAACATTCTGCTTAGGGTTAAAAATCAGATTTCCGACCTCGAGTCGACTCCGGTAAGTCGCGAGTCGACTCGACCTCGAGTCGACTCCTAAATATGCGCGAGTCGACTCACCCACGAGCCGACTCTAAATTCTTTTCGAGTCAACTCGAACTCTGGCACATAACCAAAAAACTTGTTATTTCCGTGCCAAAAGAGAGAGTTATGGAACTATCTAAGATTTAAGAACTGATTTGATGATCATAGATAAGAAGTCCTATGTCCAACATAAACTATTCATCAAAATCAATAAATTAGAGGAGAGTATCACTAGAATGGATCAATCACTCCTAACCCTCTTCTAAGCATACAAAATCGATCTTCACTCAAAGGTTTTGTGAAGATATCAGCAAGTTGATCATCAGTACAAACAAATTGAAGTGTCACATCACCATTCAGAACATGATCTCTTATGAAGTGATGTCTTATCTCAATGTGTTTAGTTCTTGAATGTTGAATTGGATTTTTAGTTAGATTAATGGCACTTGTATTATCACAGTTAATGGGAATTTTATCTTGTTTAATGCCATAATCTTCAAGTTGTTGTTTAATCCACAAGATTTGAGCACAACAACTTCCGGCAGCTACATATTCGGCTTCAGCCGTAGATAGTGCAACCGAGTTTTGTTTCTTACTAAACCAAGAGATTAAGTTGTTTTCTAAGAATTGACATGACCCGCTGGTGCTTTTTCTATCAAGTTTACAACCAGCGAAGTCTGAATCAGTGTACCCTATTAAGTTTATGCTTGATTCTTTAGAGTACCATAAATCTATGTTTTTTGTTCCTATTAGGTATTTAAAGATTCTCTTAAAAGCAATTAAATGTGATTCCTTAGGATTAGATTGATATCTAGCACACATGCATACACTAAACATGATATCAGGTCTACTTGCAGTAAGATATAATAAAGATCTTATCATACCTCTATACATCTTTTGATCTACTGATTTACCTGATTCATCTTTGTCTAGTATGCATGATGAACTCATGGGTGTGCTGATTGATTTGTTTCCTTCCATATCAAACTTCTTAAGCATCTCCTTGATGTATTTTGCTTGACAGATGAAGATGCCTTCTTTAGATTGTTTGATTTGGAGCCCAAGGAAATAGTTCAGCTCTCCCATCATGCTCATTTCAAATTCACTCTGCATTAAGTCAGCAAATTCTTCACAGAGGCGATTGTTAGTAGCACCAAAAATAATATCATCTACATAAATCTGTACTACTAACATATCTTTGCTTTTCTTCTTTAAGAACAGTGTTGTATCAACGTTCCCTCTAGAGAATTCATGATCTAATAGAAATTTGCTAAGTCTTTCATACCATGCTCTAGGAGCTTGTTTCAGACCATAAAGTGCTTTGTTTAGTTTATAAACATGATTGGGGTATTGATGATTTTCAAAATTAGGAGGTTGTTCTACATACACCTCCTCATTAATATACCCATTCAAAAAGGCACTTTTTACATCCATTTGAAATAGTTTGAAGTCTTTAGAGCATGCAAATGCTAGTAACAATCTAATTGCTTCAAGTCTAGCTACAGGAGCAAAAGTCTCATCAAAGTCTATACCTTCTTCTTGATTATATCCCTTTGCTACTAGTCTAGCATTGTTCCTAATCACGATTCCATTTTCATCAAGTTTATTTTTATATATCCATTTAGTTCCTATTATTGAGTATTCAGTGGGTCATTCAACTAAGTTCCATACTTTGTTTCTAGTAAATTGGTTTAGCTCTTCTTGCATAGCATTTATCCAATTTACATCATTTTCAGCTTCTTCTATGTTTTTAGGTTCAAAGTGTGAGACAAATGCTAGATGATTATTTAAGTTCCTAAGAGATGCTCTAGTTCTAACAGGTTGAGATGGATCATCTAAAATTAATTCCTTAGGATGACCATGAGCATACCTCCAAGCTTTAGTAAGCCCATGATCAACAATTACCTCTCGGCTTGTTGAAGTTTCTCCAATTTGCTTCGGTTCATCCTCTTATAATGTCATCTCATCTATCTTTTTCTCAAGTATTTCTGCATCATCATCAAGAGCTACTTTCTTACTAGAAGAGATATCATTAGTATCATTAAAAACAACATGTATAGACTCTTCAATAACAAGAATTCTTTTGTTAAAGACTCTATAAGCTTTACTTGATGTAGAATATCCCAAAAAGATATTTTCATCAGATTTAGAATCAAATTTACCTAAGTTATCTTTGCCATTATTATGAATGAAACACCTACATCCAAAAACATGAAAATAGTTTACTTTGGACTTCTATCTCTCCAAAGTTCATAAGGTGTTTTCTTTATAATTGGTCTCAATAAAACTCTATTTAATATATGGCATGATGTATTAATGGCTTCTCCCCAAAAATACTTAGGGAGGTTACTTTCACACAACATGGTTCTAGCCATTTTCTCTAGGGTTCTATTCTTTCTTTCTACAACTCCATTTTGTTGTGGTATCCTAGGTGCAGAAAAATTATGAGTTATTCCCTTTTTACTACAGAAATCATCAAATAGATGATTTTCAAATTCCGTTCCATGATCACTCCTAATAGCTATAACTGAAGCATTTCTTGAATTAGTAACTTCCTTATGAAATTTCTTAAATACTGAAAATGCTTCATCTTTATGAGCTAAGAACATGACCCATGTGTATCTAGAAAAATCATCTACAATGACAATGCCATACTTGTTTCCACCAAGACTTGTGGTTCTAGTTGGTCCAAATAGATCCATGTGAAGTAGTTCAAGGGGTCTAGCAGTAGAGACACAATTTCTGGATTTAAAGGAACTTCTAGATTGTTTGCCATATTGACATGCTTCACAAATTTTATTTTTCTCAAATTTTAGTTTTGGCAAACCTATTACAGAATCTCTTTTAACTAGTTTTGATATTGTATCCATACTTGCATGACCTAACTTACGGTGCCATAACCAACTTGCATCATTAACCTTAGTATCACTAGCTACTAAGCAAGGGTTATTTTTGGCAAGATCTTTAAGATCTACTACGTACACATTGCCACGTCTTATTCCTTTGAATACTAAGCTAATGTCAATTGAGTTGGTTATGATGCAAAGAGTTGGCTTAAACAGAACATCAAAACCTCTATCACATAATTGACTTATGCAAAGTAAGTTATGCTTAAGACCATCTACAAATCGTACATTATCAACAAAGGTTGAAGAGGTGATTTGTACTTTACCTATACCAACAATGTGACCTTGGTTATTGTCTCCAAATGTCACAGCACCTCCCTTTTTAGGCTCCAGGGTGAAGAATTGCTTCTTGTCACCCGTCATGTGTCTTGAGCAGCCACTATCCAAGTACCAACAGTTTTTATCGACTTTGGCTGCAAGACACTCCTACACAAGGAAATCATACAATTTTAGGTACTCAAGTTTTCTTGGGTCCTTCAAGGTTAGTAATGTTGGTTCCTTTTGGAACCCAAATCTTTTTAATTTTTCTTTTAGCTTCTACTTTCCTATGGTCACACACATTAGCTTTATGTCCTACTTTTCCACAAAAAAAATAGGTTATATTCTTAGTTTTACTTTTTCCTGCTTTCACAAAAAAAGTTTTTAAGGAGCTTTTGCTTATTCTTAGGTTTATACCCTAAACCAGCTCTATTAAATACAACTCGTTGATTATTAAGTATCATTTCCAATTTTTCAGAGCTATATGTAAACTTTTCAACAATAGGTTTGTATTTTTCAAGTTCTTTTATTAGCTTTTGTTTTTCTGTTTTCAGTATGTTTAAGTCTTTTGTGAGATTATCTTTTATAATTTGTTTACCATTTTTAAGTTCTGAAATTTTCTTGGTTAGTTTTTCGTTATCTTTAATTAAGGTATTAGTTTTTTGAATTAACATTTGGTTGTTTGTTTTAAGTTCTAAATTTTCTTTAATGATAAAATCCTTGTCCTTAATTAATTTATCGTATTTATGGAAGTGAGATTGATTAGTTAGTTTTAGTTCTTTATTCTTAAGATTTATTGTCTTATATTCATCCATTAGTTCATTAAATGCATCATACAATTCATCAAAGATAAAATCTAAATGCGTTTCAGATGTTACCTCATTTTCATTCGCCATAAAACAAACGTTGGCCTTTTCCTCTTGTTCCTCATCCGATGATGATGTTGATGAATCGGAGTCCGTCAAAGTAGAGACGAGGACTTTCTTTTTCTTATATTTGCTGCCCTTCTTCAGCAAGGGACAGTCAACTCTGAAATGTCCCGGCTTCTTGCATTCATAGCATCCGATTCCTTCATTTTTCCTTTTCTTACCTTTATCCTATTGTAGGAACTTGAGGGACCTCTCCTCTGATGAAAGGACTTCTTCCGGTTGATGAATTTTCTAAACTTTCGCACGAGAAGAGCCTCATCATCGTCTCCCTCATTATCTTCTTCTTCGCTGCTGCTACTGCAAGATAGATCCATGTTAGAAGAAGTAGATTTGAAGGCTATTACCTTTTTCTTATGAGAGGATTCTTCTTCGCTGTGTTGTTTTATTGTGAGCTCATGTGTCATCAGGGATCCAAGAAGCTCCTCAAGTGACAGCTTGTTCAAGTCCTTGGCTTCTTGGATTGCCGTTACCTTGGCTTCCCATGACCTTGGCAAACAACGAAGAATTTTTCTGACAAGGTCACTGTTAGTATAACTTTTGCCAAGGCTTTTTAGGCCATTGATAATATCAGTAAATCTAATAAACATACAAGTGATAGTTTCATTAGATTCCATCTTAAATAATTCATATTTATGAACTAGTATGTTTATTTTAGATTCTTTTATTTGATTCGTGCCTCGTGGGTCACTTCAAGTCTATATCCCATATCTCTTTTGCCAGAATTGCAAGTAGAGACTCTATTGAATTCATTACGGTCTAAGGCACAATAAAGTACATTCATTGCTTTGGCATTTAGTTGTACCTTCCTTCTATCATCATCATTCCAATCTTTTTCAAGTTTGGGTATAGTAATATCATCTACAAAAATCGAAGGAATGTATGGTTCATTAACTATGGTGCTCCAAATCTCATAGTCTTGTGTTGAATAAATATTCTCATCCTAGCCTTCCAATAGGTGTAGCCGGTTCCATTGAAGAATGGAGGTCTATGGGGTGGATTGCCCCTCAATAAGAGAAGATCCAAATGGGGTTGTCATTTTGATATTTTACTCTTTTAATATAAGAGTTTCGGCTCTGATACCACTTGTTGCCCAAGAAGACAACCCAAGAGGGGGGGGGGGGGGGGTGAATTGGGTTATGACTTAAATATCGACCAATTAAAAAACTATGTTTAATGATTAACTAATTCTATTTCAAGTATTCAGGTTAAGCAATTTAAATGCAGTGAATGAGTAGAGAAAGTGTAAGAGACAAAGCAGCAACCACACAAACACAAGCAGTTTTATAGTGGTTCGGAGCTAACCCTTGCTCCTACATCCACTCCCCAAGCTACACTTGGGAGTTCACTATAATCCCTTGGATTACAGCCGGTTGTTTTACAAGCTCACAACCCAACTTGTTGTTTTACGAGATCACAACGAACTCGGTCGGTTTTCACAAGCTCACCGACTAGAATCACCCGATTGTTTTTTCCGGGATCACAATCGAACTCTTACACCGTTGGTTTTACCCTCGGCTCACCAACAAACCTTACAACCCTTGATTCAATCCTCTGATTGAATCAAGTAAGAAAATAGTTTGGAAAAATTACACGGAAAGCTTCTTAATAAGCAAATATCAAACAATATGAAAAGAGTGAAGTTAGAAGCCCTCAAAACAGATTTTGAAAGTGGAAGAAGGGGCTTCTCGAATTCAGAGTCTCCTCTTTGAATGCGCTAAAGACTTGATGTCAGAAGGAGAGCCTTGAATGCGAAGGAAAGAGAATGGAGGATGAAGTTCAATGCGCTTCTTCCTTCTTTCTCTTGTATTTACTCTTGAGAGCCTTTGGTAGGTGGAAATCACTTTTTCTTTGAATAGAATCTCTCTCTTAATGTCTATTACTGTTCACTCTGGCCTATTTAAGTAGTCCACTTTGAAAACTAGCCCGTTAGACACCAATTTATGGCCGTTCTGCACAATCTGCAACTCCTGACATGTGTCCGTTGGGATCGGAGTCGACTCGCTCGATCTGGAGTCGACTCGGCTGTTGCTGGAGTTGACTCATGCTTCACTGAGGACGACTCGCCCACTGTTCAGAATTTGAATTAAAGTGCTGTCCCGTTCTGGAGTCGACTCGGCCAAACTTGGAGTCGACTCGCCAGTATCCAGAGATGACTCGGCCCTCTGGAGACGGCTCGTTCTCAGGATTCCAGAGATCTATTTTTCTGTATTTCTTTCTCGAGTCGACTCGAATTATCTTGGAGTCGACTCGGCTCTCAGAACCCAAAAACTGATCTTCTGTCTTTGGAGTTGAACTGCCTCGGAGTCGACTCGGATCATCTTGGAGTCGACTCGGCTCTCAAAGCCTGTAGTTGGTTCTCTGACTATTAGTCTTGCTTTCCTCTGAGAGTCGACTCTTGCTTGTTTAGGAGTCGACTTCCCAACCGTTGGAGTCGACTCGAATTCTTCCGGAGTCGACTCGGTAACAGGGTCCAGAAACCACTTCTCTGTCTTTCGGTCTGTTATTCCTTGGAGTCGACTCGGAACTGTTGGGAGTCGACTCGGTAAGCATCGGAGTCGACTCGAAGCCGTTGAGTCGACTCGGTGACAGGGTCTGAGATTCATCTTTCTGTCCTGCTGTCTGTTCTCAGTCGGAGTCGACTCGCAGTGTGCCGAAGTCGACTCGAGCCTGTGCCAGAACATCTGAAACAC